>NW_018128144.1:324114-327553 GCF_001952655.1 Monopterus albus | reverse complement strand
TGCCCGATCCATCCAGCGGGTTCTCCCACTACTAGTGTTGGCTCGACGTCAGATGCTGTGCGGCAGTGCAGCAGGAGGAGCTCGGGCTGCCCAGGCTGCTGAAAGCGCCGCTTCACTTACACTCTCACTTGGTTACGCTGGAGCTCCAGAAACCTCCGCTCTCCCCCTCTCACTCTCTCTCCAATTTTTCCCGTGTCTTTCAGCAGATGGATTTCTTCAAGCTCTGCCCAGCCTAACATGGATGCCCCGCCACCTCTACCACCACCACATCCACTATCATCTTCCTCAGCTGAGTCAGACTGCTGTTTCTTCTTGGTGCAGTAAGCTGGACACGCAGTGCTTTTTTGCCAAATGGATGTGGGGAAACCGTTACCCAGCCCGCCAGTGATGATCATGCCGTGATCTTGCAGCCACCTTGTTACACATTAAAGGGGTGAAAGAAAACAATCCAGGAAGTATATCGATTCAGGGAATTAAATCCTGTGCACCACATCATAAGAACCATGAAGATTACCTCCCTGCTGCTGTTTAATGCGAGATTCAGGTGCACCGTCAGGCTTTTATTGCTGCTATTACACTGTGTGGGATATACTCATGGGATGCCACATGTCTTGAGATTTGGTGAGCTACTTCTTCTTTTTTCTCTCCTGTAGCCCTAAAAGTTTGGTTGGTGTTGATACATCCCCATCTATCATTTATCTGTCCTCCCAACCTGTTGGAGACTCACTTCACCTCCCTTTTTTAACTTGTAGAAAAATAGTTGAAGTTGCTGTTCTGAGTGATATTCACAGTGTAACAAGAGAGGAACCATAGGAGGAGGGTAATGTGTCCAAAGAGCTGGCACAGATGTGCACTACTAGAAAGAGCTGCCAAAAATAGAAATGAATATATGAATGTTCATAGGTAATAGTGTGCAGGGTGTAACTTGTTGCCATTTAGAAAGTCTCAGATTAATAAGGTTTAAATACCTCTCACAAAACACCCTAGTGTGTTCCATGTGGGAATAATTATTAGAATAGTTCATATCAATCATCATGCCTACATTCCTTTATGCTCCTTGTCCATATTTCATTTAGTTGTAAGAGACATTTTAGTTGATTTTTCACCATGATCAACTTTAAAGTGGAAAAAAGACACATTGCAACACTATATAGCAATACAGTGTGTGTGTGTGTGTGTTCTACAGCTACAGTATAGGATGCATACACAGGAAATATTCCACACCAAGTCAATGTATTTTTATAGTTGCACAATTTCATTTGAAATGCTTTACGTATCATTTTATACACAACACAAGGCCCAGTGTGTTTGAGTAACTCAGTAACCGGGGAGAGCAGCTGGCAAGACACCGACTTGCACCACAGAATGTGTCTGCAGCCACAGAAAGGATCCTGCAGAAATGTCATTATTAAAAATAAGACATTGAACTTAATTTATCTCACCAATCAGGTCAAGAAAACACAGTAACAACAATGACAATAACACAGATACAGACTGCTGCTATACTATGAAGAGATATTTTCATATCAACAGAATATTTGTTGAATAATTCACCCATTTTTGTTTTGTTTTGGGAGAAGCAGCACTGAGTCTCAGTAATCACACCCACAATGTACATTTCATTAATTCATAAATGCAAATTGACCAGGCATGGATTGTTTTTGCTGTGAAGGAGCTTTGGGCTTTGAATCAAATTTACATGTATGTGAGAGAAGTGCAGATGGATAGTTAGATGAAACCCAGTAAACCTGTGGCCTGCTGGCTGTCGGCAAAGTTCTCGTCTGTTTACGTTACGGTGACTGGCTCCCATCTTACAGTCGTTTGGTCCATGTGTGTGGCAGAATACCTGGTGCCAAGAGAAACACCCGGTGCCCCATTACAGCCCATTATATCATCTCCTCAGTTACAGAGGAGCAAAGCAGCAGCAGAGGCAGAAGGCTAAAGTTGATCTATTCGTCTGACAGCGTGTCTGGTGATTACCCTGGTACTTTTATCAGCTACTGTACCCACCACTCATGTACTGACAAATATGTTCAACAGGCATCTGTGGGCCCTTTATGTGTCAGTTTTTCAACTGGTCATAGATTGGCTGGTCTCAGCTGTGAAAACATACATCAGGAGAAAGTTAGTGGTCCAGGACACTGTTGTACTAATTGAGTTAAACTTCAGTGGAATGTTAGCTAGCCAGCCTGAGCAGCACACAGAGAATCCTGACCAGAATATAAATATACAGTACATATATTAAAAGGATACTCCAGCAATTTAGTATTACACTTCAGTAATGGTGAGGAGACTTTTGAAAGACAGGTTAAACAACGAATGGTCAAAATGAAATTGTTAGCTGAGTTGTAGATATCCTGAGTTTTAATCCCTAGTATGGTTCAACTTCAAAAACACTAAACCCACCACTTTTCTTAATGTGGCTCAACAACATTGTTTACTAGACCCTCACATGCCAGGGGTTTTCAAACAGAAACCAGTTCAGATTCTTGTTAAAAAAGAAAATTCTCAAGCCCTTATGACACCATCAGTGTTCATTTTGGCATAGGTGACACTGGCTGGGTGGTCCTCCTTGTAAACCGATGTTCATCTGTCTCCTTTAAATGACTCGTTTTGTTGATTTTGTAACCATGATATTCTTGACTGTGGAAGGTCAGCAGACCTGGCTGACTAACTAAGCCTTATAAACACTAATATCCACTGTTTAAATGAGTACTCCCTGATTTTGCTGTAGAAATCAATAAATCCCCAAATTTCATTTCAGTGAGGCTGAGCTGGGAGGGGATGTGTAGTGATGTGGGGGCACTGCTGTGTGCTATAAAGTGAATATGGTGTGTATTTGTAAAGAGGAGCGAAGGCCTCACAATATTACAGTAAGTTTTACACCTTAACTTGTTGACTTTTGAAACTGGGCAACAATAAAGCTTGGACTGCTGACTTCACCAGTGGGACTTTCTCTGCTTCCAGAGTGCCTTTGACATTATTTGTGCAGTAATCCCAACATTCCATACAATACAAAATTGATGGATAACTAACTTGGATTTTCATTTTGACCAGCTCCTCTGCTCAAAAAGACTTCTTACAGTTTAGTTGTGTCTGTTGAAGTCAGCGGCTGGCATGCCAACAACCACAGATAATAAAAACCTCTTAACTGAGTCTTCACACAACCCACTGAAAATCAAGCTTGATACAGATCAGCTGTGAACAGCGACAGTCTGAACCACATTAACATGTGACCTAGCTACTCTGTAACCATGACTCCAGGCTGCTAGGTCTGCTGAAATCTTTTGAGGAGTTGTATTGCAGAGAGGTGAGGTCAGAAACTTAAATTACTTGTGTGGAGGAAAAGTCATATTCAGGGTCCCTTCATAGGCATCCAGCAAAATGTATTTCACACGTTCACCGCAGCAGCTGCTGGTGGAAAGAGGGCACTTCATCC
>NW_018128144.1:317228-324053 GCF_001952655.1 Monopterus albus | reverse complement strand
AGTCATGGATCTACTACAACATTTTTCATCCCAGCCACAGAATCATGGCCACCCACAAAGTTCCTCACGTCCAGAAGAAACAATTTTAAGGAGTATTTGTGAATTTTAAAATGCATCAGTTGATACTGTAACTTGATGTCTTTTTGATTTCTGCAGAGCAGAGATTAAATTAGGTGTGATGCTGCTGGTTTCTGTGGTGGCTATTAACATGAAGGTCACTGTCTAATGGGGCAGATAAGCTAAATGTTGCAGGTCAAGGCAGGAAAAACTCCCTCTTTAGAAAGTAACTTGCTCTCTGAGAAGCCTTCCTGTCAATAACCGAACAGAAAAGTTGACATTATCCCCCAGGCTGCGGCCCCCGCCTCACTGATGACTTGTAAATAAGGAGATTTGCAGAGGAATGCATGATTCTTGGAAACAATGCATGGCTAAGCAGCTCATCATGCAATGGAGAGCATTAGATATGAAATGGGAGGAGATAATCACAGCATCCTTCAATGAACAAGCTAATTTACTTGATAAGGTTTGTATTTGTTTTCCAGTTTATCAGTGTCCCTGAGTACTTATTATAATACACTGTACATTTTGTCACTGTTGGGCAGAAACCTTGTATCTCCAAAACCGCAGCTTTTCAGGAAATGAAAAAACCCTGTGCATCTAAAATAATTCAACATCACATTGTCAAAGTTGGTATTGGGTCTATATCTGGGCATGTACCTGCATGCGTCATTATATTAACATTTTACCTAAATGAAATGAGGTTATGAGGTTTTGCTGACAGTTTCACAAGTTACAAAATTTAGTCTTAGTTGGTTTTGATTTATAAATTGTAGAACCTGGAGTCTGTCATCGTGCACTGCTGTGTTGGGGAGAGTTTCACTGGTTTGCTCTGCTCAAAGCTGTGACAGACGGTGGCAGGAGAGAACGGCTGGTGTTACCACCACACCATGTTTGTCCACTTCAGTACAGTCAAAGAAGTTAAGGGGGAAGAGAGACAGAGAGGTGGGGGAAACACCGTGTTATGCAGCATCTTCCACTCAGAGAACACATGCAGGAGCCCATAGGCAAGATCTGAAAATAGTCTTTATCCAAACCATGAATGTCCAAAATTAGTAGCATTGAACTAGTAACAGAAGAAGCAGTGGGCTGTTCAGATGCCTGATACTGATCCTGAGGATCTGGATGAAAATGAGGAGGAAAGTCTGAGCAGACCGTTCATGACAGACCCTACGATCCATTTGTCTAAAGTCTGACTTCCAACCTCAAGCTCAGAGAAATAACAACACATGAGACCATGCTGTCCTTTTCAGTGGTGCAGAGTTGGGAGTGGGACTGGGTGACGTGTCCTTTTTTCCCACTCTGTGTGTGAGGAGGGGATAATGTCCTGGACTGAGCGCACTGTGCATCTGTTATTCTAATGATCACATGTGCATGCAGTGCAGCTCTGACACTCTTGTTTATTGATGGTTTTATGGACATGATATAAAGTGTACATGGGGTGTAGGTTTGGTTTTAAAACTGACAGGGACTATTTTCAAGGTGCAGCAAGGGATATCCACAATGCGCCATTGTGTGTGTGTACTTTCTTTTTCCTATGGCGTATACCCATGTGCTCAAACACAGATACTTTATTCAGTATGGCCTCGTGTCCTCCATCATATGCTTTCACCTTAAGTTATGTTGTGCTACTACATTTGGTTGGTCAGTGCAAAAATGTTATTGATGATGATGATAAATTTAAATATAATATTCATTGAGTGATATTAGTTTCTGAAGAATTTAGGTGTGATGTTTAAACTGTTTCAATTTTAAAAGGCTTTACATTTGTCATTCACTGATCTCACTGCTGTGGCTAGCTAACCGTGTGTAATAGGAGACAGTGTTGCCAGATTACCAGGTATCTCAGCAGGTATCCAGCCTTTCATACTATTTAACTTTTCATCAAAATAGCCCTACTGATACAATAATCATTTAATATTGTTGACAATATTGGAAGTGACAATAGAGACTACAACAGGGGTGCCCACACTTTTTCGCCTTGCGAGCTACTTTTCAAATGACCAAGTCAAAATGATCAACCTACAGTACACTAAAAATACTACACGCGTGCACACACACAAAATATATGTATGAATGAGTGTCGTAGTTTTTATTAACGGTATGAAAGTGCCGCTCAACATTTCCCTTATTCGGAATAGTGATGGTAGATTGGTAGATCAAGCAAACGCACTTCGAATATAATGTCGCAAAAAAAATGTGTATATATGAATGATTGTTACTTTCTGCTTTTCCTGTTAGGGGTCGTCACAGCGAATGGTCACACTGGCCATTCGCACGTGTTTTACAGATACATCTAATTTATTTTTGAATGGCACACGATCTACCAACACTACTTTTGCAACACTACCTTTGCAATCGACCGGTCGATCGCGATTGACGTATTGGGCACCCCTGGACTACAGTATCTGAAACATGTTGAATGCATTCTGCCCTGTCCGACCCAAACTCAAATTTTAATGCAGCACACTTTATATGTATATATATACAGTATGGTGGTTATTTTCTATTTAGTCATCTTGTTTAAAGTTGCTTTTCCTTCTCCCCAGCTCCTGTCAGGAGTGTTGCTGTACAGTAGACTGTGCGCACACAAGGATAACAATTCCCCACAAGAGAATTTACTGTAAGCGACAATAATAATTTTCATGTTTAATATTTGAACTGCCTCACTTGCTGGATTGCCCATTATGTTTACTGCCTGTGTTGTCACACTTCTTAAATTTGTGACACCACATGGAAAGTAACACTGCCTGCAAAACACTCCTCCTTGTATTTCTATGACAGCTGTTCCATGACATGATCAGCTTTTCCCAGTCGGCCTTGTTTACAGAAAATCCAGTATGCCATGAATGCAGCATCATTTCAACAATGAACAGCCAACGAGCACAGCAGTCATCTGATACTGAAAATACAGACTTTTCAGGCAGTGGATGGATGGAAATGAGATGTAAGCATGCAGGTCCACATCAGCGTGTGTGTGTGTGTGTGTGTGTGTGTGTGTGTGTGTGTGTGTGATGTGATGGTCTTAAATTGTTTTTGGGATTCAGCTGTTGGAGATCATGTTTCCCCTATGGGTGTTGCATTGAATACTAGCTCCCCAGTCTGAATCTGTCACACTCGCTAGAGAAGTAAGCAATGAACTCTTGAGCACAATCAATAGTAATGATGTCACAAATAATAACAATAAAACAAAATAGAGTCTAGGTTAAAAAATGCAGCAGGTTATAGTTTCTTAATTGCATTCCAGTCAGAAAGACGCACATCAAAGGAAGGTGGATCATGTGTAAATGGATAGTGTTTGGCAGAAAAGGCTCTGTGGTTGAACATGGTTATAATAGGAATCCAAGCAGCATGTTAAAGATTCAACAGGGACTGTGATAAAAACCCCTCAGGGGTTCTAAACTGAACCCAGCAGAGACACAGCATTTAAAGAGCACACAATGCACAAAGCAGAAGATGGCATTGCAAATGTGATTTGAGATTTAGCTAAACATTTGCTTTTTTTTTTTGTGGAACATAAGAGGAGGCAATTGACGTCAGTCTCCTGCTCGTGTATCTGTTTATACAGCAGCCTCCACTTATCAGTACCCACAGGAGGAGTTAAAGTTATTGACAAATACATTAACAAACTGCTACAACCACATTATGGTGCTATAAACTGTCATTAAATATTTGTGTCCTACTTATCAGTGCTAAACAAAAAGATAAATACAAAGATTTACAGGCCCAGAAACCTGCGCAGAGCATAAGTGAATTACTACTAACTGCCCCTTGTGGACTGAAGTTCGGTTTTGAGTTATTTGTGCTTTACTTGAATATTTCCATTTTTTGCTACTGCATACTTCAACTTCAACAACATTTCAGAGGCAAAAACACTTTTTACACCATTACATACACAGTATTTTAGGATTTTACTTTAGTTCCTTTTCAGAATTAGAAGAATGAGACAATACAGTATATTCAGAAGATTTTATTGATCCCCGGTGGAAATTCACAGCCACCCAGCAGTTGGGAAGAGCTGGTTGGTGCACCTTTGCCATGCTTTTCTCCTCCACTTCCAGTCCTCATCCTAAGCTAGGCTAGGGTTGTCACCTTCAATGAAGTAGTGGCTGAGTGGAAGTAGAAATCAGGCCAAACTCAGACTGGCCCACCATCTGGAGACACAACGTCACATACGGCCTGTGTCACACTCTGCAAGAATCACGGCGTAAACAGAGGTTAAATGAACTATAACAATACACGAGGAAACACCTGCACATTAATTATATTATTTTGTAATATTATACTCCACTTGCTATTTATACAATTCAGTTAGACTCTGATGAAACCTGTAATGAAACTGGAGCAGAACTTGAAGCTATACATCATCTAAATAAACTCAGGCTAGCTTCCATCCCACTGCTGCTTATGCTGTAAGATTAAGACTAGTGAACTGAAAAAATCAACTGGACTTAGATTTCTAGGTTGAAGACGTTTCATAACTCATAACTTAGCTATTCATGCAAAGATACTGATACATACTGCACATGTTAGGTGAATGGGCAGAACCACCAGATCAAACCAATTGTAGTTAGTGGACAGAACCACAGCGGCCCATGCAGCTGCTCCATGTGCATTAACATGACGGAGCCTGCCTTTATTGCTGCTGCTGATAAATTTCTATATTCAAAATAGGCACAACAATATTGTATTACATTAATTCAATACAGGATGGAGCATTTTATTTATCTAAATAGAATGATCCCATACTATAGGGACATGCGGCAACGCTACACTAGGTTAACTATATCTCAACACTCTTCCTTTAACACTAATGCAGAATGAATACGGGGTTATGGATGGAAAAAGCCACAGCAGCACAAGTGAGCGTACAGTGAGCCTTCACATTCAAGAGTCCCTCATTGTGTCTATTCATGATCTAACAACAACCAGTCCTATTCAAACTACTCCAGCCTGAGCATGATGCTTCATTCGAAAGGCAGTCTATGCCAGCACACACAGGCAGAGCCTCATGCTCACATTTTACAGTGATTTTCCAGCTATTTGTTTACCAGCTCTGGATCTTCACTACTTGAATTTGCAGTCTTAATTAGAAGTGTTAGGAGTCAAGGTTATCTGGAACTAGCATTCAAAGTATAATTTCAATTAGAAACAGATTTTTTGAATTACATTTGATCTAAATCAGAGAAAGCTAATCTGATTTGGTGGAACTGTGTTAAGGGGTTACCTTTAAAATAGGAAGTCATTTTCCTGCCCTTTTCCTGTTTGTATGGGAAATAGGTATTTAATGCTTGAGTAATCTGTGTAAGACGGGGACACAACAAATTGTTTTTTTTAATAGGGAATAGCTTTCTTTTGTAAATGTCATCATTGTAATCCATAGTGCATTTAATGGGAAAAGAAAATACAGAACATATTCTCCACTCTGTAACATCTTCAATACAAAAAGCCTTAAGCTGTTGCAGATTAATGGAAGACATTTTAGCTTTAACAGTAGAATTAGATTTTTCCTATTTTAGTTTATATCCAACTTCAAACTGTACCTGAAAACGATCATCCATGAGCACTCTTCATTTTTGCAGTCTCTGTAACATGACCGATTTGGAGCTTTGAAAAACATCAGCTCTCACTTTGCAGCACATGAGAGAATGTGGAGCTGTACAAAACCAATAATGCCGAGCATAAGGCTTTTATATATTTAGACTGACATTCACTGCTGTTCTCCTACAAGTGTCTTTGTGTTTATTATGCCTCTCTGTGGTGTACATGTAGTTTATATACTCTGCCATCAGCACTTCTTCCTCCTGCAAGTGCTCTGCACGAGAGGTCTTTCACTCAAAAATGGCATATTACAATTATTGTAAAACATGTTTATGCTTTTCTCTGTAACTCAATTAACAGGGTGCAGTGTCAGGCGAAGGCAAAGGCTGCTTTATGCCACTGAGATGAGGCAATCTACTGCCAGCCAAAGCATTCAGCTAACATCTTGAGATGTCATGCTGTAGTGAAGGCAGGGTGATAAACCTGCTGTGAAGCGAGAGTCAAATCTAATGGCATCAAGGAGAAACAAAATGAACCCAAAGACAAAAATCACACACACAGACAGATGGCAAGAGAGAACAAATTGTATGCCTACTGCTCTAGCACACATTCAGACATCAGAATCTCAGAATCTGCTTCATTGGCCAGGTGTGTTGGACACATGAGGAATTTGACTCTGGTACATCGGCTCTCAATGTGCAAACAATAAACCAGCATAAGGCTGTGTAATATAACAAAAATAAGCAGTATTTACAAGCAACAGAAAGTGCAAACAATGCAGAATAAGCAGTATAAACAGACAGTAACAATGCAGACAACAAAGGAATGTTCATTGAAATGAGGGATAAATAGAGGGATAAAATAGAGTACTTAAGAACTAGAGACCTGTACAAGTCTCTGTAATCTGTACAATGTATATGTAAAGGTATTGCACTGAGGTTTATTGTCCAATCATATGGTCATTGGTTAAGTTTTCATCAGAGTGACAGCCTGGGGGAAGAAACTGTCCCTGTGCCTGGTTGTCTTAGTGCACAGTGACCTGTAACGCCGTCCAGAGGGGAGGAGTTCAAACAGATTGTATCCAGGGTGTGAAGGGTCTGCAGTGACCCTCTCCACCCTCCAGTTGACCCGTGAGGTGTACAGGTCCTCCATGGAGGGCAGGCGTACCCAATGACCTTTTTCTGCAGTCCTGACTGTCCGCTGAAGTCTGTACTTGTCCTGTTTGGT
>NW_018128144.1:315720-316721 GCF_001952655.1 Monopterus albus | reverse complement strand
TGTTGAATGCTGAGCTGAAGTCCACAAAGAGGGCCCGTGCATAGGTCCCTGGGGAGTCAAGGTGTTGCAGGATGTAATGCAGTGCTATGTTCACTGCATCGTCCACTGACCTGTTAGCCTGGTAGGCAAACTGCAGGGGGTCCAGCAGGGGGTCTACGATGTCCTTCAGGTGGGCCAACACCAGTCTTTCAAAGCACTTCATAACTACAGATGTCAGGGTGACAGGTCTGTAGTCGTTCAGTCCAGCTCCAGTGACCTGTTGAAGATAAGTGTGAAGGTGGGGGCCAGCTGATCAGTGCACACTTTCAGGCAGGAGGGGGTCACACCATCTGGGCTTGGTGCCTTTCTGATCTTTTGTCTTTTAAAGAGGCCACACACATCCTTTTCACAGATTGTTAGGGGGGGAAGCTGGAGGGAAGGGTGGTGATTGTCGGGGGAGCAGCTGCTGGACCTGAAGTGGGGAGGGTGAGGGGGGAGTGTTGATTGTCAAACCTGCAGTAGAATACATTCAGGTCGTCTGCCAGTTGACGGTCCTCCACAGCAGGGGGGATTGTTTTCTATAGCCAGTGATGGTTTCATATAGAGAATCTGTGGCAGTGGCATGTGTCGTTTAGATGAATACGGGAAGTGTATAGGAATCATCATCAGCCGCTCTAGTGGGATCACTCAGCAGCCAACCACTGAAGGCTGTGGTTGTACTGTTCCTGATGGGAATATGCTTGACTGTATCATTATAAAGCAGTATGGGGCCAGCAAATAGCAAGCACCACTGCTGGTTTCCTCTAGATTGTTGGTCTTTGGTTCTTGTTACCATGCTAACTCTGAGAGACGAGACAGTCCAAGTAACTTCAAAACAGTGCTGATTTATTCAAAGGATCGCAGGTAAAATTAACATTACACACTCAGGTATCTTGCACCTCCACACTGCTCGCAGGCAGATGTAAGATGAAAGACCCTGAACCCACCAGGCCTATACATTATATCCCCTCGGTTGGGCTAGC
>NW_018128144.1:302569-315503 GCF_001952655.1 Monopterus albus | reverse complement strand
CATCCTGTCTGCTGACAGTCATCAACTCTTCTCTCTAGTTATCCTTGACCAGATGTACCCTGTAGAAACTCATAAGCATGCCTAAGCATTTAACAGTCTAACTAGACATCCTATTTCCACTAAACATTTCTAATACATAAAGTATCTATCCAATATCTATCTGACTAAAAATACCTAACACTAGATACATGTTAAAGAGTAAAGCTGTGGTTTTTTCACACTTGATTTAGCTCTGGACATCTCTAGACCAACGGTGCTACTTTAAGTGAAACACATGGCAGAGAAAACAGACAGTGAGTGTATTTTCCTTATTATGAAGTCCTTGAGAACCAGTTCTCAGCCAAGCAGGCATGTTTGCTGAGACAGAAGGAAGTTCAGTGGATTCACAAAATGGTAACAGTCATTGTATCATCCTTCATTGAGGGTAACTCAAGCATATAATGTGTCAGTGACTCTTTTTATGCCCTTGGCAGCAGAGCACACACTCTACCATGGCAGCACTTCCCCTTCACTTGTTCTTCCAGTTTATGATGATTTCTTAGTGCCGAGTGCAGCTTTATTGTCCATATTTAAACAGATGCTGAGTGCAGTGCTCATGTTTCATAAGGTTGAGGTTCTTCATTGCTTATTTCCTGTCAGCCATATGTGATAGGTAAAATAACAGCACTTGCTGCTATGTTGTCACTGAAAACAGAGACTCAGTGTCGAGCTTTAAATTGTTAAAAATAGAACACAATAATTAGTTGGCATTAGGAAGTGGTGCATGTTGTGCTTGTGGTTTGTTTGGAATATTGTCAGTAGAAAATATAATGGTTGGTCAAAGCAGCATGACCAGCATGGCTTAAAAGACAAATAAATAAATACAGTCCATGTCTTATTAGACTGACAGTTCATCTGTGGGAAATACAGCACAAATAGACGAATCAGTGGGTGCATAGCACAAGTGTTTTGATGAGTTTAAGCGTAGCTGGTTGTGCTAATTTGGATCTGTTAAACACGTAATCATAAAAATTCATTCTTCCCCCTAGAGAGGAGTAGTTTGATATCTCATGGTCCATTTACTATATTTTTAAAACATATCACATGGTCTTCATCAGAAAGGGTTTGCTCTTGCATCTTCCATCATAGCAATGCTGGAAGCATTTCAGTAGCCATATTTTTGTGTACATGCAAACATAGCCATTGCCTCTGCTGTGTGTTGCATTGAAAATGTCCTCTGTAAAAAGGACACATGCTGTACTGATGAGTCACCTCACTGGTCAGGTAGTTGGTCCTGTTGCCTCATTTCCTCATGTTCCCTTCATGTTGGCTCATATCTGTGTTAGTGTCCTTGTTATTTTTACAAAGGATGAGAAAATGAAATATTTTATTTAACTGACAATTATCAGCGTATGTAAATTGAGTTTAGCAGCAGTGGCTTTGTGAGCATTACGCCATGTCTTGGCTCACAGCCAGCACACTGCTGGTAAATATATTTAAATCAGTGCAAAGCTGCTTTAAAGATTCATATTTCACTCATAGCTAGTTAATAGAAATTTAAACCTGTCTCAGGCTGGCAAAATCAGTTACATGGATCAAAGTATATGCATATGCTATCAACAAATGTTTGGACACATTTTCCCATTGAACTGAATGAGAAAGTGTGTCCAAACCTTTGACTGCTGGTGTATACATATCATTTCACATTTTCAGGGAACAGATTATGGGAGCTTCTGAGTGGTGGTGAGGCGTTTGAGCCCCTGTGCACAGTGTGTGTTATTCTGATATGGCTGGCTTTAGATACTCTGTCTCTCCCGGGAGAGAGAAGCAGAGAAGGATGTATGCCATGCTCCTCTCAGGCTGCCACGCATGAAGACGGTTAATATGAAATGATTATTCTCAAAACTATGTCTCTGTATCCTTCCCCAGCTTGAAAAATAAAGCCTCTGCCAGCTGTTGGCTTTGCCAGAAACAGGCATGTATGTGGATGTAATTAGCCGGGTATTAGCTGCTGACTGGGGCTGATCTGGAGGTGACTTAGCACATGGACTAACAGTGAAGGAGACGCCCTGTTCCTGATGAACTGGAACACACAGAGGACATAAGAGACTAGATCCATTTCCTGTATCACTGTGACAGTAATATGAGTCAGGACTTCTCATGACACATTGTCCTCTGCTCTGACTGTTGTACCCTTGAGGTTTGTCCTACACTTCAGTTGTTGTGCACTAAGATTTGCATTCTAGTGCATGGCTGAAACAAATTACATTTCCCATTGCTTTCTTTTGCCTGATTCAGTCACATCTCCAAATTCATTTTAATTCAATTCAGTTTTATTTGTATAGTGCCACATCACAACAAAAGTCATCTCAGGACACAAAGTAAGGTCTAGCCCTTACTATTATTATTATAGAGGGAAAACCCGACAAATCCCCCTTGCACCAGCACTTGGTGACAATGGGGAGGAAAAACTCCCTTTAATGGAAGAAACCTTCAACAGACTCTTGATGGGCGGCCTTCTGCCTCGACCGGTTGGGGTGAGTGGATAGAGGAGAGAGAAAAGAAGAAAAGTAACAAGACACAACCAAATTCTGTTCAGTGTGTGTCCAAGCATAGTGCCTTTTCATATATATAAACTGGCAAAAGACTGGTGAAACCCAACAGTGTGCATCAATAGACCAAAGCACTGAAATAAAAGTGGCTAAACCTCTTAGTGGTTTGTACGCTGCTTTAGCAAACTGTTTCACAATGCACTTATGAAAGATGAACATTTTGAATAATGATCCTTAAATAAACAGAAAGTGTATTTTGTTATATTGGCATCCTTTCCTGCCTTTACAGCTGTAGAAGCCATCTCAGCGAATGACAAAATGTTTTCAGATACTATAGAGTGGTTACTTTCAGTTTGACTTGATGTGGCTTAATGAATGTGAAGATTATACTTTGTATAACCTGTGCTCCATTAATGGAATTGAAATGCCGTGGTCTGCTATCCATGACATGCCTATTGGTGCTTTGAGGTAAAAGCATGTTTTTTGCTAAGGCAATTCAAGGCACATTGATTCAGCTGGATCTCAGGGTTCTAAGTTTTGTGGGCTTAAAAAGAAAAACAATTTTTTATTTTAGCCTTGTTGGCTCTAGGGTTGGCAGTATCTACCAGACTGGTCTGATTAAAATATGTCAACAACTATTGCCATGAAATTTTGCACAGACATTTATATTCCCAAAAAATGAATTCAAATAACCTAGGTTAAACCTCACCATGAAGTTGACATTTGTAGCTTCAAGTGAATTGTCCCATGGAGCTGCTATTGTGGCTTGAGACTCTTAATCTTGTTTGGTAGATATAAAAAGTTAAATTCACTTGCTCCTTCCTGGAGCTCGCCAGCTGTGGTCAGCTTGAATTCAGTTCAAATAAACCCAAATGGTGACTGAGGTTCACAGCAAAAACATGAATCGAAAAGTGAATTAATACGTCTTAAACCGCTCGTGCAACATAATCCTCAGGTGAGTCCCAGTTGAACTGTGTGTTTTTATGTCCGTCTGTCCACACAGGCATTGCAGTTCTCTCAATATGATTTCCTTTATCCTAAAAAAGCTGGCCATTGTTTATATTACTCTAACCCTAAGCTAACTTGAAAACAGTTTCTAGAAAACATTCCTACACACTCTTGCACAACCAGCTGTGTATGTGTTGTGCTGCCAGAAGAGGCGCTCCATCCCCTGAAAGCTCTGTATTTCCATCTGAGTCTTCCAGATGTCTCTATCTTTCCTCCCACTGCCTGGGAGACAGGTGTTTGGAGACCAGAGCTGTATATATTGTAAGTAAAAGCTTCTGATTGAGAATGGCAGAGAAGCCTTTCCTAGTCAATAACTCATTTGGAAGGGGTTATGAATTAGAATGATCTTGCTGAGGGGAAGGTAGACTCCAGCCCATCTCCTGCCTTGAGTTGCTGAAGAAACTGGAATAATAATCTTCCAGGAAAATCGATGGTAGAACGCAATGCTACAGGGACAAATACCAGCACCGGCTGCTTTCTGCACCACACAGACTCTATCTGTCGGTCGAATTTCTGCTGATACGTCATAAATTCAATTCCTTAAATGTCATGTTAAAATATCAGGCCATTTAGATTGGCTTTCAGATGGATAATGACAGCTTCCCTCTCTCAGGGCCTGGGATCATATATCAATAATATCCTGAGTGCCAGTGAGGTTCTTTCATTAGCTTGTATTTAGATTGAAGTGTCATCCATATTATGAGAGCCTGCTGCTGCATCTCTGAGTGTCTCAGCAGTGTACTGTATCTGTGTGTGTGTGTGTGTTTGCTGCTTCAACAGTCAGGCTCTTTCTCACCTCTCAACCTTAATAGTCGTCAGTCCAATAAGTTAGCAGTGTGATGTGTATGTGTTACAATGCAATGGACCGTCCCAAACTGTGCTTGGCATGGAAGTTAACAGGTTTCAGGTCCGCTGGTGCTGGAGTGTTACTTCCAGACCTATCTTATTTATATCTTTAGGGACAATTCAGAATACTCACAAGTGCATAATACAGTGCAAATGTTGGCAACTGGTTCTGAATAGATGTCTGTGTATATGGCTGGACAACTGAACTGAACTGTATAGTATTAATTACACAGCAGGGAAAATAAATACATCAATTCATCTAAAGTCATAAAATTAAATTTTTAGCAGTGCAAGACTGCTCAATTAATCAGCTTGGAAATGATGTAGAAAAGATGCCCTTATAAGCTCTGATGTTACACTTTTTCTTCAGTATCAAGTCAGCTCCACTGATTGTTGTCTATACATCTGGTTAGAGTGTTGTTGGGAGCTGCTGCATACATTCAACAAGGTTAATTCTCAATAGTTTTTGGTAAGACCATCATTTTCACCAGATTTGTTGTGCAGTGGAGGCATGTCATTCTAATTCATACTGCATGTTTTACACCGGATACTGAAACCTAGTGTTCAAATTCTTGCACAGTACTTGACACTCTGTCTAAATGCAGTCATATGCTGTCCAGGTCGAAGCCCCTTCAGGAAATTCTGTGATTTGAATATTGGACTACACAAATAAAATGTGACTTGACTTGACAGTAGATGCTGTCGTGGCTAGAATGTGATACAGATTAAATTAATTCAGACAAATCATCCCAATTTAAATAATCATTTAATATTACAGTTATTCTGAACAGAGCAGTAGTTAAATAGGTAATCTGGTAGTTAGGGAACAGAGAACAGAATCACTCCTCCTGCAATGGAATAGATAAAGTATTAAATAAGAAGATTGTCAGAGCGCCAATAAGTCCAGAGTCAGTCAGTCCGTGTTGGTCACAGGGCACAGTCAGTCAGCGTCCCCCCAGTTTACTGTCCCGGTCGCATTCTCATCCTCTCTTCTTCTCCTATGCCCTTCAGCCTCACTCTTTTATCCGCAGGTTTTCTTAGGCTGTTATGTCAATTTATGAACTTAGCTTCCTGTCTCCAGTTTTAGGAGACAACACCCTGAGATGTACCCAAAAACAGGAAACATCTTGACCAAATTATATAAGCTCATTGTTCAGCTCACATGAACTTAAAGTGAACCCATAAACACTATTCTGTTACATAATCTATATTAACATGTAACTTAAACCACTACAATGCTACTCATGTTTCTTGCCCTCTTAGACCTGTTTTAGCTATGTCGCTGCATTCCAAGGTGTCAGCAGCTACAGTGGCATACAGTGCTGTTATGGAGCTTTTCACCTCTGGTAATGTGATAGAGCAGGTGTTTTTATGTACAGGGCCCCATTTTGTTTGTGTTATGCCCATGCACCAGAAGATACATGCACATACTTGGCTGATATAAAACACAGTTGAGTTAGTGGTTTCACATTATTCCACTGATCTACAGGTGGCGGTAATGTGGCAAGGGACACAGCAATATGCCAAACAAAGCAAAAAAAAGAAAACTTCAAGTTAGTAAACATGTATACAAAGTGTAAACAATGCAAATTGAAAATTCTACTTTGAAAAAGGTTTTACGAGGAGGGAAACACCTGCAACCTGTTAGACCTGAAAGGTACACACAGGACTTTTGTTTGTTTACAAGGTACAGTCCACACCAATCATATGTATTTCATTATTTTGGACATTTCCATTTTCCATAACATAGCAAGGTTTCAGCAGAATTTTTGCCTTCTAGTGAGTCACTGGTTTGACTTAATTTCACAGCATGCATTCTGAAAAGAGACTTGAAACGTGCTGCACATTTATTCACCTTAACATTCTCAGTTTATGCATTCAGAATGATCTTTACTGTTGGACCCAGTTCTTTTCACACTTAACTCTGAGAGACGAAGCAGTCAGAGTAACTTCAAAACAGTGCTGATTTCAATGAACACAGGTAAAAATTAACATTACACACTCAGGTATCTTTGCACCTCCAACATGCACGCAGGCAACTGAAAGATGAAAGACCCTGGACCACAGCAGGCCTATACATTATATCACTTTGGGCTAGCCCCACACTACTCAGAGACGCCAAACCGTGACATCTCCCGGTGCCAGCTTTGCAGCTGGCCAGAGCAGTGGTCAAAGCATTAAGAAAATCAATGCGTGAATGTCCGTTGATTGTGTGGTGTGTATCTAAGACATTCTGACATGACATTAAGCATAAGAAAATATTATGACTACGATTATGGTTAAACACGTCATAACAATAATAATAATAAGCCTTCTGTCTCCTAACAGTAATCAACTTTCTGTCTAGTTATCCTTGAACCTGAACAACCTGCAGTACCCTATGGGAATGACTAAGCATTTAACAGCCTGAGCTAGACATCCTGTCTACACTAAACATTTCTAATACATAAAGTGTCTAACCAATGTCTATCTGAGTAAAAATACCTAACAGTGCCTATTCCTGGACTGGGCTGCTGTGCTGTCCACCAAACCACCAAGGAATGGTTTTTATAAGTATTCCTTTCACACTACACATACACACACATACAGCACTTTTCCTGAAGAGTGTTGTGGTGGGGCTGGAGCCAATCCCAGCTGAAGTGGGCGAGGGGTGGGGTCCACCCTGGACACGTTGCCAGTTTATTACAGGGCTAACACACAAACAACCAGTCACACTCTCATTTACACCTACAGGCAATTTAGAGTCACCAGTCAACCTAAGCTGCATGTCTTTGGACTGTGGAAGGAAGCCGGAGCACCCAGAGAGAACCCATGCAGCCACAGGGAGAACATGCAAACTCCACACAGAAAGGCCCCGGTTGGCCACCAGGTCTGATGTCCACCAGTGTAACCAAATTTTTCTTAGTATTATGGGGCATACAAAAGCTACCAGACCCCATATCTACAGTAACAGCTATCTTTATTCAAATGACCGTTTACAACCATAACACACCTTTAGTTCACTATTTATTTTTCAATCTCAAAGTCTTTTCCAATCTTGTCGTAAATATTAATTTCATCTTGTCAAAGCTTTTGTTGATACCTCAGTACCTTTTTCAAATGGATTTGGCTGCAATAAGCCTCATGAAATATACATTTATTATTCTGTATTCTATAGGGATATAACAATATTTGTAATCTTGCGATATCACGATTGCTAAATGTCCCAGTAATGTTGTGGGACTAGAACAGCATCGACGTATGGTTATGTTGCTAGTATAACAGCCTGCTGGTCGCAGAATTTGAAACTGACACAGTAGACGCTCTATCGTCTACTTTTACAGCTGTTGTATGGCAGCATTTCAGTTTTCCTGTTTCAAGAAATGACACAGGTGGAAAGAAAACTCATGAACAATTTGCATACTGCTGGACAAAGGCAATTATTAGGATAGGACAGTCTTGAATATATGTTGTAGAAACAGTCAGGATGAACACAACATTTTAATGGAGATAGGGAAACAAATTGGAGGTACATACGCAAACCCAGCCACTTAGTAACCATCCCTAAAGTCTTATCTCTTGAAAAAGTAGACCACGATGTATGAAAACTATTTTGTGGGCCAAATTGAAAAGGAGTGAAAACCACGCTCAGCAGGCACTGTGCTGGTCCACTTTCAGAGAACACCCAGTTTGCATGGAAGAGCAAACATGCATAATATACTATACATGACACACACCATTCTGGTGCCATAATAATCACTAAAGGACCGCACATGTTCATTTATCTGGAGGTAAAACTGTCCCCAACAAATGTTCTATTTTCTCCTGACTGAGTAGCATTTGCTAAAAACTACGATGGATCACTTAATAAAACTGTTTGAGCCATTTTAAAGATCATTTTGCCTTTTTAGTGAGAACCAGTGGGCTTGGGGCTGAGAGTCATGCACTTTGTTGGGGAGCTATGCTGATTTACCCAATTTACATACTGTAAGGCAGCCAGTGGTTGACTCAAATTAGGAAATCAATCTAACAGGCGAGAGGTCTAGGCCTCTGATAAATGGCCAGTAGTAGATGTTTGGGCAATTTGAAGTTAATGTCAATGTTGATAGTAGAATTCATTTAAACAAAGGCAATAGATTTTTAATAAAGTCCCCCCCCACTACATTATTTTCAATCCAGCTTTTACTGGCCAATATGTGGCTTCTAATGCATATTCAGTGCAGTTTAGTTCCTTTGCTCCGTGACAGTGCACACAGTGTATGACTATCCTGAGTGTGTAGACAAAGTAAAGCCTTTGGAGGAAGTTTCACACTCTGCTGACTGAAGGATAAAGAAATACTTCAGGCATTTCTTGGAAGTGCTGCAACATCACAACCAACAGGAGTGCTGATTGTGGGTGGGTATTGTATTTGCACTTCTATGGGCCTTGTGTGTGTGTGTGTGTGCTAGCTCCTGCTGTTATCGTCACTCTTTGAAATGTTGCACGTGGAATTTATCTTTTTGTGTGTTTTGCATCCTCTCCCCACCCTTTTGCAGGCTTTCGTCAGGTTCCCCCTCTTGAACCGTGATTGTTCTGATCTGTCCTTTGTAACTCTGAACGGAAATCTGTGCATCTCAGATGGTTACAGCTCACTGTATCTCCAGATTGCCTGCAATGGTTTTGACTTTTTACATAGTGTGAGTTTGTGTGTGTGATTTCCTGTGACCTCACACTGGTTGAGTGGAGGGGGAGCTGCTCTGATTTCCCTAGATGTCTCGGTCAGGCCTCATCGCTTTCAGAGCAATCTCTACTTAAAGAGGAGGGAAACTGTGGGGGGAGGGAAAGTACAGAGAAAAGAGTGTGTGCATCCTTGCGAAAGACAGAGATCAAGAGAGATAGAGAGGAAGAAAAAGGGATGAAGGTCAACTGTGGAACATTTTCAGAAAAATATAAAGACACTTAAGAAAGAAGGGAGGAAATAAATAAAAGATGTTTCCTCTGAATTAAACATGACTGTAAACGGCAGCGGGCATAGGGACCCCCTCACTCTTATTTCATCTGAGCTGGTCAAAACAACACCATGCCTCATGAGCCTGCTGGGACACTGAGCAGTTAAAAACCCAACTTGTCAAATCTGCTCTACTTTAAGTCTTTAATTTATATCTTCATACTGTGCCCTCTGTTGTGCCTTGCTGCATGTAGTGCAAATGGACCTAGTGGTCATTAAAAGATTCCTTAGGTTTGTCAGACACACATGTGACCATGAGAGAAAATGAAGACCAACTGTAAATCGATTACCCACCTGAGTGCATATGTTCATTCATGACCTTGGGAGAAGGAAATCGACAAAATACCCACTTAGTAGCTTCAGTCACATCTTCACCAGCACATTGCTGAGCTGTAAGACATGTGTCGAGATGCTGGATTATCAAATTTTAGCATCAAAATGATTCCAAATATTATATGCCCTGCTACAAATTCACAACTGCAAATACAATACACAAAAAAATCACTGGAAGCTGTCCAGTATGGCCACAGTCAGATCTCTCGGTCACTGCGGGGGTTAAGTGCTTCACTCAACAGGGCAAGTGGTACTCCTTCACTTCCCTGTCACAGTTCTGACCATCCTGCCAATCAAAGCCATGACCTTTATGGCTCAAACTGGAAATAAGTGAGGCAAAGGATAGAAGCTCAGTTTGCACATGAAATAATTGCACACTGATTGTTGACTGCTGTACATGCTGCTCCCATGCAGCATACATTCTCTTATTATATTCTTATATATTTTTATCATATTGCTGCACTGCTGTTTAAAGTGCCATAGATTTTGTGTTACTTATCTATTTTATATTTCATTTGTATTTCGAGGCATTCATATGGACGGCAAAGTAAGAATTTGTTAGAATACGCTCACACACGGAAGTGAGTGAGCGGAAAAGAGAGGTGGACCCAGGTAGCCGACTTCAGTGCAAGCAGTGATTTATTATAACACAGTGCAGTAGTGATAACAACAAATAAGTGGATGATAATGGAACTGAGTAACTGAAGTGTCGACCAGCAGCAGGAGTAGAGGGGTGATGAGTTGAATGAGGTGGGCCGAACTGCGTTGCGGGGTCACTCCTGGGCTGGTCGGTGGGTGATGGTAGCTACTGGAAAAACATAAACAGAGAGGAGTTGGTATGGCAGACGACTGGTGACTGTGCATCGACCTGTCTGAGAGGGTATAGTAGAGCCAAGGTCTGGAGGAAAAAACAGTCCAAGAGAGGGAATAAAGAGGAACTGGCTAGAGGAGGTGAAACTCATGGTAATCCTGGGCATACACAATGGGAAAACTGGAAACACACACAAAAAAATACCAAAACGAAGAATAATCATAAAGGGAGACAAAGAGACAGCCTGAGAACATGAACGAGCTGGCAGGGAGTGAAAAGTGAGCAGGGTATAAATAAGGTGGGGGGCTGAGTGAATGCAGCTGGTGATAATTAAGGAAACAGGTGGCAGGTATGTGAGGTGGAGTGAGCTAAGACAGAAGAAGTGAGAAAAGGCAGGTGTAGCTGAGCAACCCTGACAGAATTTCATTGTACAGGAAAACATGTTTCCTAACTGTGCATATGACAAATAAACACTTTGAACTTGAAGATGGCTTCATGGTATAGAGGAAATGTGCAATAGGATCTACTGGCCTTCTGTAGCACATACTGGTGTACAAGTGTACAGGCACCAACATGCTTCTTCTGAGCTTTATTCACATCAGCCTTCTGTGCTGAATGCTATGCTCGGTGTCAGCTGCTAGAATGTAAATTTTTTTCTGTTACTTTTTAGGGGGAAGTCTGTTCAGCTCCTCTACCAACATCACTTCAAAGAGTTTCCAGCTTTCTTCTCATAACCTTTAGGGGCTAGAGAGGAAGTACTGCTGGAAGTGCATTACAATATCCTGAGCTACAGTTCTGCTCACTACTTTTCTTCACTTTCGGTTTTTACCCTCCAGTGCTACATTTTGCTGACTGATCACTGGATCAGGAAACCAATGTTATGGTCAGTTGAGCTTACCAGAGTTGCTGATCTCTAAATATAAATAATATTAACAGCAAAACTGGCAAATTTAACCATGTATGCAATGACTTGAATCAGAAAGGGTTGTTCGACAGTAAAATATATGGAAAAAGACTAATTTAACAAGCAAGCAGGCCACTTCCCTGTGAGGGTTACAATTACCCTAATTGAAAGAGCTGGACATGGATTGAAACTGGCACCCAATTAATGGACTCTTTTACAGGCTTCCATAGAAAACTCTGTTCAGTGCATACACACATGGGAGGGTCCACAAAAGGTTTGGGGATATATTCTGCATTTATCTGGCATTTGCTGATATTTGTAATAGGTGTGTTTTTAAGGCATAAAATGAAACCCAATACTGTTTAATACTAAATAAATAATAAGACATCATGAACTAAATATTTTCATTGTCATTGAAAATAAAATGCCAAATAAACAGACGTTTAAAAAAGGATTCAACAATTCAATATCTTGATGTTGTGCTAATTATTTGTGACATTATTTCATTGTTCATTGATATATATGAATACAGTATATTGGAGAATTTATTCATGTTTAATATTTATTTTTTAATGAATTACTTTTTTATTTAATAAAAACACTTCAGGCCCCATGTGGTTGAGGTTAAAGCTTTGGACTAAGGATAGGTTATAGTTTTTATTTCATTTCCCTGTTTCAACCTTTGACTAATACTTAAGCAACAGGAAACTCCAAAGTGTGAAACTATATCTGAAAAGGCACTAATTGTTTTGGTGGCCTTTTCCACTCCTTGAAAACCCATAAAAATGTTTTACTGGCTTTTCTGTAGTTTATTTTTATGTTATTGTTTTGAATTCAAGCTCCATTGCTCAGTTCTGAATTGTTGTGTCACTGACCTCAGCTGCTACAGTAAATGTTGCTCTTTCCTCTGAATTCCCTTTCCACCTGACATTAATCAGCTAGTCTGAGTTGTAAGAACAGCGACCATTACAGGAAACATCCTGATCATCTGGCTGGATGTTTGTAATAATTCCAAAAACATGAGGAAAGCAAGGGAATGAAATTATATGCACAGTATTCAGCATAGTCTTTGTGCCAGGACACAACAGAAAACAACCTGAGCTGGTAAAAAATATTTAATGCAGGATAAAATGACCACATAGGCGGCATTTTCTGTTGTACTGATCAGCAGCAGTTATACGTGGTACTATTTATATTGCTGTCAAACCTGTGGCAGACATGTTAAGCACTTTGTTGGCATTACTAAATTAACTCTTCCTGCTCCCTCTCTGTGGCCCAGATACTGTACATATCGTATGTAATACAGACCATGTTTAATCTTTCATTGAGCTGTTGAATCAGATCAGTGTGTGTGTGTGTGTGTTTGTCTTTATATACTTGTGCGAACCAACCCCTGACGGAACACCTTTCTTGTGTGGACATTTCTTCTTGTGTGGACCTTTTGGGTGGTCCACACAAGGAAAATGCTAGGATAGGCTCCTTTCATCCTAAAGAATGATCTGTCTAAGTTTCAGAAGATGTCCACATACAGAGA
>NW_018128144.1:297431-299546 GCF_001952655.1 Monopterus albus | reverse complement strand
CCCTCCAACTTCCCCCTCAGCAGTGACGGCTGGATTGTGTTGAAAGCACTGGAGAAGTCAAAGAACATGACCCTCACCATGCTTCTGGGGAACTCCAGATGAGATAGGACTCGATGCAGCATGTAGATAATGGCGTCATCAACCCCGATGCCAGGATGGTATGCAAACTGTAGCGGGTCGAGCGCCGAGCTCACCTGGGCACGGAGGTGGCCAAGGACAATTCTCTCCATGGTCCTCATCAGGTGGGAGGTCAGGGCAATGGATCAGTAGTGGTTTGGCTCCTTAGGATGAGGTATTTTGGGAACAGGGACAACACAGGATGTCTTCCATTGGGCTGGGACTCTCTCCAGGCTAAGACTCAGGTTAGACATGTACAGTACCACCTCACTGAGCTGGTCTGCACACTCCCTGAGGACCCTGGGGCTGATGTGGTCAGGGCCTGCGGCCTTCCTGGCCTTAATCCTCCTTAACTCCTTCCTGACCTGGTCGCCATGAGGCGGAGGGGGCTGGTGGGCGGTGACTGCTCAGGAGCTGTGGGATGCTGTGACAGTGGGAGGAGGGGCAAGGTCTGGCTGAGGTGTGAGCAGCTGCGGCTGCAGGTAGACAACTGACTTGGAGAAGTAAGTTGGGGGGGCTGGCAGGGTGGGGGCTGAGGACTGGGTAGAGTCAAATCTATTAAAAAACACATTCAGTTCATTTGCCCAGGCCTATTCCCCCCAAGCCTGGTGACCATCTCCACTTTTACAATGACCCGAGATGTGTTTCAGGCCTCTCCACACCTCACACACATTGTTATTCTTCATGTTCTGCTCCAGCTTCTTCCTGTAGCTAACCTTGCACCTCCGGATCATGTACTTTAGTTCCCACTGCACCCTGCTCAGTTCCTCCTTGTCCCCTGAGAGGAAAGCCCTCTTCTTCTAATTTAGCAGTACTTTTAACTCGGGGCTCACCCACGGCTTGTTGTTAGGAAAACACCATACTCTCCTAGATGGTACATATTTTCTACACAGAAGTTTATGTAATCCGAAACACTGTGTGGGGCCATCTATGTCCTCTCCATGAGGACTGCAGAGGATGTCCCAGTCTGTGGTGTTAAAACAGTCCCTCAGCTGCTCCTCTGTCCATACCTTTACTACCCTGACCTGAGGTCACACTTTTTTCACCACTGGAGTATACACTGGAAGTAGGTGAACAGTTTTATTGTCCCTTGTGTGGCAATTTACATACTGGGTGAAGTTTGGGAGGGTGGCTGAGAAGGGGAGAGAAGCATAGTTAAAGTCCCCCGAGATAATAATTAAAGCCTGTGGATGTTGTGTCTTCAGCCCGCCTATGGTGCTCAGTACGTGCTGACACGCAGCCTAAGCGTCGGCCGAAGGATTAATGTACACTGTCACCACAATCACGGCCGTACGCTGACAGCTAATAGTTCAATGTCCCTGCTACAGAATTTTTCCTTAACAGTAATGTGTCCGGGATTGCACCATCTGTTATTAAAGTACACCGCCAAACCTCCACCTTTCCTCTTACCACAGTCAGCCGTGCTTCGATCTGCCCGAATTAGTGTAAATCCTTGTAAGGAAACCACAGAATCTGGACTGTTGTTGTTCAGCCAGGTCTCGGTGAAGCATAGCAGGCTGCTCTCCCTATACTCACGTTGCAGTCTCATTAGCGCGGTTAGCTCGTCCATCTTGTTGGAGAGGGACCGCACGTTACCCATAACGACAGATGGTAAACACGGCTTATACCTCCGTTTCATCTCCCGGCACTTTATGCCGGCTCTGCAGCGCCGCATTTTACGCCGTGTTTCCAAGGGAATTTCCAGCTTCTCTCCGTGAGGTTGCTTCTGAGTGTTAGTAGTTGGCTTCGGGTGTAAACAATGCGACCGGCATCTCCTGACT
Organism: Monopterus albus; assembly: GCF_001952655.1. Classification (NCBI taxonomy): domain Eukaryota; kingdom Metazoa; phylum Chordata; class Actinopteri; order Synbranchiformes; family Synbranchidae; genus Monopterus; species Monopterus albus. The sequence goes on along the minus strand of NW_018128144.1, from coordinate 297,648 downwards.
CTGGAGCTCGCGAAGTAGTAAGAGTCATAATGCAAACACAATGACAATTTGTACTCCTGGTAGCACAGCACCACTGAGGACTACAGCAAGAGAATAACACAAAGCAAACACTGGAAAACTTAATAAAAACATGAAAGAAAACACAACCAGACCAGAGCTGCTGAAACTTGCTGCCACTCAGCGCAGCGCATGCGTCATTAGTTGTGGCAGGGTCTCT
>NW_018128144.1:282260-296740 GCF_001952655.1 Monopterus albus | reverse complement strand
CGAACTATTCTACATACAGTGGCCTTACTAATGTGCTCTGCATCCCCGATGTTATAAAGAAAACTGCCGTTTGCAACAAATCGTAACGCAACACAAAGCATCTGCTCGGATGTAAGAGCACGGCCACGATGGGTGATGTGTCTGATGTATGGGTGGATAAGATTATTGATATATGTTATGGAGTCTCTAGAAAAACGGTACAGCTCAAATAAAAATACATGGGGATATGACAAAAAATTTACTCGTGGCCTCAAAATCCTCTCCCGACGTAAATTCAATTCCCTGCGAATTAATACAGCCTCCTCATCTATAGGATCCTCTATAAATGGACATGCCATTTTGGTCTCTGTGTGACGGAAACATGTGCAATCTATGAATGTACTGAAAGATTAAATGAGGTAGGCCCATTTAAACACCTTTCACTTTAAAAAGGGGCGGAGACCGGAGAAAACTCTGGGTTTCCCGAACAAAACCTGCTCCCAACCAGGTCAAGTTCACAGAGTAAGTTGCCATAGTAACTGACTCTGAGTTTAGATTACCTTTCTTTTTGAAACAGGTTTAACTTACCCCGCTTTCACGGGTTTAAGTTACCTCCGTTTCTGAAACCGAAAACTCCGAGTTTTCCTAATTTCGGGGTTAACAAACTCAGAATTTCAACAAGACCTCCTTCTTCAAACGGCCCCCAGAACTGCTGAAACTTGCTGCCACTCCGCGCGGACCGGTTACTGGTAAAGGGCTTCAAGACCAAAAGATCTTGTGCTAAGCTGGTTCAGTTTCAAGTTCGGGTTGAAACTGAAACATTTTCCTGCTTATTCTTGTTTTGATTCATTCTTTTGATGTAAATGAAGGATGATTTACAATAATAGAGGTCATAGAAGCTTTAACCATGATGATCAGATGTTACAAACCATGAAGAAATAAAATAATTATTATATAAATAAACTTTATAAAAGAACAAAATCATTAATTGCCCTTAGTACTAATTACCACTATAAAAATAACAAAACAAAAACAAACAAACACCACTATAAGGACCTAGCTCCATAATGAATACATGACATCACCGTGGAAGGGTCTTCAAACATAGAAGTGCAGAGCTATGTGTTTGTGTGTGCATGTCAATGCATCTGTTTTTGTGGTGAGCAGTGAATGTGTGGGCATGGGTTGGTAAGCATTTACATATGTCTGTGACTAAGCCTGTTGACACAGTACAGTATGACGCAGTGCTCCTCTCCTTGCTGTCATGTCTACTGTGAGTGTAGCTTTGTGTCCTGGTTGTAATCCTGGGAGAAAGCTGAGGATGCTAACAGCTGCCAGAGCTCAGGGTGCTGCTGGAGAGAATGACAGGTCAGTCTGCCCTTTCTTTTCCACTGGCTGCCACAATACTCCACCAGTATCACGGCTTTCTAACTGATGCAGAGCGTTGCTAATTTATAGGGAACAATGAGCAGTTTAATCATGAGTTAGTCTGATATGTTGCTTAGGTTGATATCTACCCCTGGAGAACGCAGTTCAGTGTGGAAGTGCTCGATGGCACAGGCATCATGACAGTAGTCATAGAGTCAAATTATATAAATTAAAAAAGACTCACTACTTTTATTTTATATGGGAGTGACTAATACAGCATTTCACCAGGTGGTCTTCCTTAGGTAAAACTGAAGAAGTAAGCAACTCAGGCTGAAACGTCAGACTACAATTTCCTAATTAGTCTAAATCAGCCATGTCCTAATCATTTTCAGTAAGATTACAGTCTGATTTGGCCACTTCGGTAATCTTACTGTCTTTGATTGGAGAAGCCTAGGTGTGCTGGACTCACATCTGATCGGTGAGCGCCTGTCATGGGAACTGGAACTAGTGAGTTAAAGGGCACTACAACATGTTGGCCCTCTTTATATTTACTTCTACTTCAGTGTTTCTACAAAATACCAATACTTTTCCTTCAGTGCAGTTTTTGGTACTTTTTCCACCTATAAGTACGTCAGTACTAACAAAACGGTGTATGGGATAAATGAGCATTTGTATGAGACTGTTCTGCTAAAGCATATTTGGAATTTTGAATGTTTAATTCCACCATATTCTCATTATTTAATCCTTCATTATTCACCGATGGCAGCTTTTGGTGATGAAGGTGCAGATTCCTTTTTCTTGTTTGCACATTCTTTTTCTTTTTTTGTTCTCTCAGTCTTGTTTACTCGTTGCCTTATGGAGGAACATTGGACAAACACATTGAGAGCCAATGTACCAGAGTCAAACTCCTCGTCTGTCCAACACACCTGGCCAATAAAGCTGATTCTGATTCTGCACCTAAATCTTGATTAAAGTTAAGGGAAGATGGTTATGGCTGAAGGCTGAATGTGAACTGAAATTGTTTGCAATTGTGCAAATCCTCCTTCTTTCAGTGCTCTGAGTGTTTAATAGGCCCTATCACTGAACACTTGTCTCACTGCTGTCCCCCTGACAGCTCCAACATACAAGCCTCTGCCATCCTCTTAGTGTTTCACTGAATCAGTGTAGTACTACACAGGTCACTACACATGGGATCTTATCTTATTCATTAAATTATTCATTTAAAGTTAGCAAGTACAAAAATCTCTGATATCTTGCTCTTTTGCCCTTATTCACCCCCCCAAAGTCATTCAGTCCTGTTAAGGAAATGCGATTAAAGCCAGTGAGTGGTGATACACAGTGACTCAGACTGCTTGTACATTCTCAAAACAGCCTTGGGGATACTGTGGAGGAGCTGTGTATGGGCTCTCTACTTCATTCAGAGGTGAAAATAGGCATTGTGGCTGTGAGAAACAGGAGTGTTTGGCAGGTGTCCCATATCAAGGAGTGTGAGACCCCGTGAAGCATGGCAGAGTGAGAGAACTCACAAAACACAAACTGGATGAGTGTCTGCATAGTTCAGGGACTAAAATGTGACACTGAGGTTGGAGAAGCAGGTGGGAAGTTACTAACTTCAATTCCAGCACCAAGTGTGAAAACCCAAGTGAACAAAAGAATAGATTACCACCTCCCAAATCCTTTCACACATTCCTTTCTTGAAGAAACCACTGAACCCTCAACTGTGCAGCGCTCACCATTAGGAGGTTCTTGTGTGGTTAAGGAGTTTGCATTTTTAAAAGTAAAATGTACCTTTTCTCAGATAAACAGAGGTCAGAATATAATAGCTGTAAGCAGTGTGTCCTGGAGCTAAGCACAGCACATCAAGCACAGTGCACTACACACAGGTATTATGAGGACATGTCTACCCGCTAAGCAAGTGATCGTAATTGGAGAAAGCATCGGGGAGATGCAGCCCACGTGTTTCTGCTCTACCAACTTTGTCACAAGAGAAATGGTCTGCAGTAAATGACTCGTTAGAGGACAGAACAGACAGTATGTCAAACCTGCTCTCCTACAAAGCTTTTGTCTTCACCAACAAATTCATGTTTGTGTTACTGCAAGATGCTTCCTTTTGCAGACATTATAATGAAAACATTAGAGGTGTATGCTAAAACTGTGAGATATACAGTACATAGAATAGAATGGAATTTTCAGGGTGATTCATTTGTAAGCTATTGAAAACAAACAACAACAAAGAAGTAATGGATGTGCTGTAAACAATGCCTTCTGCTTCTCTGCTCCACGTGGAATGGCTTGTGCAGTGAAGTTAAATTGGACAGTTGGTATTATTGTCCAGATTCAGGACCATATTCCATAATGTCATTTGCTACATGTTTCTGCAAATTTTAAATCCGTCTGGTGCTTCTGAGTTCAAATGTGTTTTGGTAATTCCCTTTTCATGTGCTTGTGTTATATGGGTCTACAAGCACTGCAGCACTGGTTGTAGGTGCTGTATGAACAAAAGTCATGTAACGCTACTTGAAAATCCAAATAAATTACAACTGTATTACCTGTAGAAACAAGTCACCAAGCTATGTAACAAAACTTCAGGATTCTAATGTTAGCAAGCTGAACTGAACTAGTAATACTAGCTAACATTAGCCTTTGCATTCCTGACCAACTGGTGGGTTGTGCAGGATTGCTGGGTTGCCTTACAACAATAAAAACTTAGCACACATTGCTGCTTATGATATACTGTAAACTATTTTTGGTAACATCGACAACCTCACTTGGTCCTGATTCTACCACTGCATTGAGTTAATAGAATTTTAATTTGGGAGTAATTTGAGCTTTGTGTGGGTTTATTAGCAGTAACCTGATTGTTTTACATGACTGACAAACTGCCTCATGAGATGCTCTCAATGATGCAGCTGTAGAAGTTGTAAAGGATCCTAGGCGACATGCCAAACCTCCTCAACCTCCTCAGGAAGTACAGCCGCCATCGGGCCTTCTTGACCAGCTATGTGGTGTTAAGTGTCCAAGTGAGGTCCTCACTGATGTGGACGCTCAGGTACTTGAAGCTGCTCACCCTCTCCACTTTGAGCCCCCTGTATGAACAGTGGCCGATGAGATCTCCTTTACCTTCCCCATGTCCACTATCATCTCCTTTGTCTTGTCTGTGTTGAGGCTGAGATTATTGTCCTTGCACTATGACACCAGACCAGCCACCTCCCTCCTGTAGGCTGCTTTGTCTCCGCCAGTGATGCGACCTATCACTGCGGTGTCGTCCGTGAACTTTAGGATGATGTTGTCTTTGTGGGAGGCGACACAGTCGTGGGTGAACAGGGTGTAGAGCAGAGGTACCCACACTTTTTCGCCTTGCGAGCTACTTTTCAAAGTCAAAATATCGACCTACACTAAAAATACTACGCGCGCCTGCGCACACATGCACACACAAAATATATGTATGAATGAGTGTCATAGTTTTTATGAATGGTCTGAAAGTGCCGCTCCACATTTCCCTTCTTCGGAATAGTGATGGTAGATCAAGCAAACACACTTTGAATATAACATCACGAAGAAAAGTCCTCCTCCCATTACACATGGAATGTTTTCGGTACGTTTTCGGTACGTTTTCAGTTTCTTACTTGAGTCAGCTCCCCCACTCATTTTATACCCTTTAGTACAAATTAATTCGAAGGCTGACAAGGTAGTTTGCTCACTGGTGTTTTGCAGTAGCTCGTGCGGTTGACTGTGCATGCTTGGTGACTCCGGTGTCAGAAAAGACAAGATCTCAGACTGGCTGCCTTGCATGTCAATCAAGTAGCAAATGCCATAGGGAGGATGGTTGATAGGCTATATATGAATGATTGTCACTTTCTGCTTTTCCCATTAGGGGTCGTCACAGCAAATCGCATGTTAACATTTGGCACGTGTTTTACGCTGGATACATCTAATTTATTTTTGAATGGCACGCGATCTACCAACACTACCTTTGCGATCGACCGGTTGATTGCGATCGACCGGTTGATTGCGATCGACGTATTGGGAACCCCTGGTGTAGAGGATGGGTCTGGGGACACATCCCTGTGGGGTGCCAGTGTTTGTAACAATGCTGGCTGAAGTCCTATTGCCAATCCTGACAGTCTGGCGCCTGCCAGTCAGAAAGTCCAGGAGCCAGTCACAGAGGGTGGGGTGCAGACCCAGTGTGGCTTGTGAGATTGAAGATGGTGGTGAGAACATCAGCCAGCTTGCTAGCATATGCCCTGAGAACCCTCCCAGGGATGTTGTCCGGTCCTGCCGCTTTGCGGGGGTTGACCTTCCTCAGGACTGTACGTACCGGGCCTGGTGAGACAGTTAGTGGAGGGGAGGTGGGGGGGTTGGGTGGTGTGTGTGGGCTTCCTCTCTGTGCTGTGGCTGGAGGTCTCAAAGCGGGTGTAGAAGGTGTTGAGGTCATCCGGCAGGCTGTCTGTGTTTTCTGGGATTTTTTACTTCAAACGCTGCCCAAACTTGAAAAAGGCATAAGCTAATCACAGGGGTTGCAGGAATAACTCAATTTCTTCTACTTTTGTCTCTTTTATTCAACTTTCTTCAGCAGAAGCAAACAGGTTGATAACTTTACAAAAGGAAAATGAGAAACAAAATACAATGAGCATTATTGTTGCTACCAACATTGTGGGCTCTCTAATTCCACATTTATGTTGCAGGTTTAACTTAAATTTAAATGAAATACAGTGTTTACACTCTGTACAAATTACTCCACATGGCTAGCTTACATAACGCAAAGTATGAACATCGCTACTTCGAATAAGACGACAAAACCACATGCTAATTAGCATATCATACTGAACACAGCGATAAAACACTCTTCCCGTTTTACATAAAACAATTTACATACCAGTGATATCCCTACGATTGCCACAGCGGTGAAGTGTCCCGTCCTTATTCCAACTGGAGTCAAGCAAACATTTCCACAACTTCAACACACACATCTTCATCTGCACTCTGCTACAGTCAGATAACCTACGCTGCGCATAGGTTTTCCCTCTGTCTAACCCGGAAACCGCACTTGAGTGGTTGCCCTGCCTTCCTATCAATGTTGCTTAGCAACCACTCTTCCTCTTCTCAATTACCATTATTAATACATTTCCCCCCTTTTCTCGTAATTTTACGTTTTGTTTCCCCTGTTTTAGACTAATATTACATTGTCCCAAGTCCAACTTTAAAGTCTGTGGAGCTGATGATGCTGTTGGTGGTCCTGTAGTCTGTGATGTGCTGCAGGCCTTGCCACATCCGTCTGGAGTCAGCAGTAGAGTAGAAGCCATTCAGCTTCTCTCTGTACTGCCTCTTGGCCGCTGTGATGGCTTTCTTCAGTCTGTACTTCGCAGCTTTGTACTCCGTCTCATCGCCTGATCTGAATGCATGAGAATGAGCATGTAGCATGTGGTTTACCTGACTGTTTATCCAGGGCTTCTGACTTGTATGGTGGGCACAGTGTTTTTGATACAGGTACTAATGTACCCAGTCACATACTCAGCATAATCCTGTACGCTGACAGAAAAGTTCTCCGCGGTGGCTGCAGCTTTAAACACATCCAGTCTGTCTGGGCAAAACAGTCCTGCAGGATGCCTTCAGTCTCTGGGGTCCACAGTTTAATTTGTTTGGTGACAGGGTTTGTTTGCGAGTGTCATCTTTTGATTTGTGATCATTTTGGTGATATGGCTCACTTATGGAAAATAAAATGATGTTATGGTGCATATTCCTAAAGAAATGTATTTTAAGCAAATGATCACAAGCAGTTCAGCAAGTATTCAGATGAACTACAAACAGCGGGGCAGAAATCAGGTAAAAATTCATTTTGGACTCAGAGCTGTCCCCCTGTCACTATCTTCTTCTTTCCCATTTCCTTCTCTGTCTCTCCTTCTTCTCTGCTTCTTGCTTTGTAAGCTGAACCTCTGGAGGGTGATGGGCTAAAAAAGGAAACAGACGATTTGGCCTTCGGCTCTTTTTTCTTTTAATAGGCACAGTATTCCCGGTGGAGCAGGCAGGAGTTCACCTTGATGTCACATATCTGCGGCAGAGTCAGAGCTCTGCTGGCCTTCTCTCACTGGTTCTCAGTTAAGGAGGGAGTTAGCAAATTCTTTCTTTTAGCTGCCAGGTCCACCAGTAAGAGGCTGTGCATGTGTCATTTTATTTAATTGTACAATGTATATGTGCTGTTAATACTGTAGATAAGACACACTTAAATGCCTTTTGTGAAATGTAAAAGTGGTCCTCAACTAGATTCCAGTTTTGTTTGGAACTACTGGCCTATTTGTGCAAGATGTTTCTTCACTGTGCTTGTTGATTCTCATTCTTCACATTCCAAACAGCAAATGGAACGCTGCATCACTTCATGGATCAACTTCCCAGTAAGGGACTATTATCAGTCCTTCCCAGTGTAAGTAATGTAATTAAACACCAGGTTAATATGTAATGTATTTATTTTAATTATGAAATATGTATGTAGACCATGCTTTTGTGAATTGTGCACCATTTCTATATTGACAATGTCAAGAACGAGATTCGAGTGGTTGGCTTGACTAGTGATACTCAGAGCCAACAAGTGATGGTCTGGTCTCTGACAAGCACAGTGGAACAATGGAATCTAGTTTAGGACCACTTTTACATTTCACAAGAGACATTTAAGTGTGTCTTAGCTACAGTATTAACCATCAGTCACAAGGTGAGTGGGCTGTCAGATCCTGACCAAAACAGATAAGTCAAATGTTAAGCACACACAGGCCTTTCTTCTCCCCAACCCTGTCCACAGAAATTCTTGAGCTCTTTCTTACTTTCAGTGTTATGTCTGTTTCTTTTACGAGCTCTCTGCATAGACACTGTAAAGGGGGTGGGTGAGTTAGGATGATTCCATGAGCCCAAGTCTAACAGGGGGCCATGAAGTGTATATACAATAGGTGTCATGACCATACAGTAACTGTTAAATTCTATTTTAGCAGTAAGTGTTTTAATCAGCTGTACTAGTAACATTTAGAAGCCAAAGGCATGTTTCTGAAAGTTAAATAAAGTCAGAGCAAAAGAAAACCTTACAATTTCTTTTCAGCCATTTGGAATAATCATGTATTGACTGGACCAGAGGTTAATACCCAGTAAACCTATTACATAGGTTACAAAACACTTTCATACTCAGGCTCATGCAGCTATTCAGGAAAGCACAGTACTACCGATTTTGGCATTCCTATGCACAATGCTTTGTTTGGGTGTGGGAAAACCTGATTGTTCTGTTTCCTGCGCTCATAATGAAATACATATTTAAAAGCCTGATGTATCATAGAACTTGTGGTATGTTTATCTAACAGTTCATGAATCAGCTTGTGATGCAGTGGCAGCTGCTGGCTAGTTAATAGCAATTAACATCTGCAATATCAGATTGTAGCATTTGCAATAAATGTGTGAAGCAGGTGTTTAAATAAACCAGTCTGCTCTGTAAATATGTGTGATGAGATGCTAAAGACTTCACATTCTTGCTTCAGCCTCCACAGTAAGCTCAGTTTTTCCTGTTAATGTGCAATAAATGAAAATGACCTATTTTACATAATATTGTATGCTGATAACCAGGAAGCCACGTATTTGAAGGAAGAATAACCGTTCATCAGGACTTAATGTCTGTTACATTAAGTGTGAAGGTGAACATTTTAATAGGCATGAGGATGCTTTTACAGTGTCATAATATCATATACACACCCTTTTGAATTCATTTAGCTTGTGCTGAACTTTGCTGCCTCCAGAACACCGATGACTTGAAATGTTCTTAAGCAGAAGGGATCATTGCTTTAGAACCTTCTGTACGACTGCACACATGTAACACATAAACTTGACTTTCTCACCATCATCTCACTCTCTCTCACTCTTGCTCTGTCTCTGTCTTTGTCTGTCTCTCTCTCTTGCAAACACACATACATACACATATTAGAATATGCTGTGTTTCCATTGCTTCAGGGCACTTTACATTAACTTACATTCATTTCCTAAAGACAATAACCATAGCCACTGCTTGTCATTGTTGACAATTTGGGGACATGCTTTTTGTCCCTATAAGGACACCGGGCCCCCACAGTGTGACAGTGTAAACAGATTTACATGAGTAATACCAGGCCACACATACACATGCACACACACCTACAGACATGCACTCTCTGTTATTCAGTCTCTTGCTGTTTGGACAAACACTTGACTGTAGTGTCCAGCAAGCCAGACAATCAATGGCAAATGCCCATGGCTAAATCAAATTACTTCTGCTCGGTTTGTAGCGGGGAACAAAAGAAAGAAAAAGAAAATATAAAAACATGTTATTTCCAGGGTCAGTGGCTGTCTGAAGAAGGGTACTTTCTCTCTCTGTCTGGAAAGACACACAGCTCGCAGTCGAATTTCAGCTAAATAGTGCAGATCACTGCTGGCGGGTACGGCTGATGAAAGGTATTCAATAAATTGTGAACAGTTATTATGTTCTGTAATTTCTCAAATAGCCTTGGTACTACTCTAACAAATCACACAGTGTGGGTTGGGTTTTGCTGAAATGTTGCTTCTATACAAATTTCAATATTTCAAATTGATCATTTGTAGAAATCAAAGGCTAACCATCTGACAGCTTCTTCATTCCTTATTTTTATTACCTTTTTTGCATTTTGTCAGTCCTTGATGTTACTATCATTATTCTAGTCCATATTGTGCCTGTCTGCTTTCCTCTCCAGTCCTTTCCTTCCTGTCTGTGCTCCTGACCCTGCCTCCAGGGCCACTTTGACAAAACATGATGCAGGTGTCAGGCTGCAGATACTAAACTATCCATTCCTCTGTCTAATGGAGTTACGGCTGGCCTTCGGTGACCCTTTAAGAGTTTGCGGAGGAGGAGGTGGCCACTGGCGGCGGCATTGGAGTGACATTCTCTCTTTGCCGTCTGTTTGTTCTTTGCTGGCAGATCTCATTTCAAGGTGAAAAGCTGGGTTTGACAAAGAAGGACCATTAAAGCAGAAGACTGATTGATTTGTGGGGAAATCTAGAGGTGAGTTTGTCTACAGATGTTCTCAGACACAGCTGGGGCTTCCATCCTGATTGTGGCCTCAGGGCTCTGCATTCAGACTGAGTTTCAAAGATGTGAAAAAACACAGCTCTCCCCATTCCCTGTAGCCAGCACCAGCACAGCAGGGGACTCCAGCAAAACACTGTTTGGCTAACCAAAAAACAGAAGAAACTCCTGAGCTGGAAATGTGAACAAAGCCACTCATGTCGACTCAACACAACATGGCTGTATTATACACACCCACAAGACTAACCCTGTAACCCCTCACCCCCGAACCAATGAAGCCGCTTGTGTAAAAACACAGCAGGCAGTTCCATTTTTGCCCGACTAATGTGAACTTCAAAGAGTCTTCCAGCCCCCATAAGTGCCCCCATAAGCACCCCACCACCACCTTTCAGAGCTCTGGCTATTTAATTTTTTCTGCCAGTTCCAGCTGGTTTTCATTTGCTGCATCACGTCCCTACTTGCATCATGAAAGAAGAGGTTTAAGTCATCAAATCAGTCATCAAATTTATGAGTTTTTTAGAATCATGTTAGAATTAAAGGAAAAATCCCTGAAGAACATTCAAAAAGCCTTACTCTATTGATATCTTCAAACCAGAGAAAGATAATGTTTTGACATCTTCTGCAAAAGGTCATGAGCAGCTTATGTCTTTCAGTGTCTGATAAAGTCAACAATATCCACTAGAGTATAGAGTTAGTATACTGAATATTACAAAAGACCAACCTGATATTGCCATACTGTATATGCATTCACTGTGATAATTAATTGATGACCAAAAACTGTTGATAAACAAATTAGCCCAGACCTCTATGTCACTGTTTGATCACACTGTACACACTGCAGTAGTTGCTGAGATCTGGCAACATGCTGACATTACTTCAGTGAGCAGTCAATCAGACAGGTTATAACTAAGCCCTCGTTATTTAAACTTCCTAATTTGGAGTGAAATGTGAAAGTAAGCAGACCTGAAATGTCCTCCATTGCACAGGACAACTGTGCACACACACTAAGTCAAAGTAAGTCAGGGCTTGGGGGTCATCTGTAGGAAGCTCTGTGAAGTCCCATTTGGTGTTGGAAGACTGTCTTTTGCAGTCTTCCGACTCTAGGTCTACATACAAATATACTGATTTTATTATGTAAACATAGAGTGTGTGTGTGCAGCAGCTGGCGTGTTTGCTGTGACATGCATCGGAAGCATTTAGGTTCTACAGAAGAGGTTTAAACCTCAGCTGCTGTGCACAGCTTCTGCTATCAATCCGGCTGTTGTGTGATGGCCACAGATATTTAATGAAATCAAAGAAAAGGAGCAACAGTCACTATATTTCTTTAAAGGGTAATTTTATATTATGATCCATTTACTGTTTCTTACTGTTTTAAATGCATTTTGTAGAATATACATTTGTGAACAGAATAAGGCTCCTATTAACATAATGAGGAAATGTTAGCAATATTTGGCAAGTTCACTGACAGTGTATTTGTGTTCCATGAAATACATCTGACTTGTGCAGAATGGTGGTGCAGTGGTCAGAAAGAAGGTTCTGGTTTTAAACCTTGGCTCAAGCCCAATAGAGGCCTCTTTGTGTGCAGTTTGCATGTGGGTTTTCTTCAAGTACTCTTGCTTCCTCCTCCAGTCCAAAGACATGCAGGTTAAGTTAGGTTGATTGCTGACTCTGAATTGTCCTGTAGGTTTGCATCAGGAAGGGCATCCGGCATAAAAACACTTCCAAATCAATTGTGTGGGTTGAATGAATGTCATGTAGTGACCTCTGGCAGGGAGCAGCTGTAGAAAAAAAGACTTTGCAATGCAAAGTTGCTTGTAGCAACTATGGTACAGTATTTTTAACTGTTATGGGTATGCTTAGGCATCTACATCACTTGGTTAGGACTCGGGAAAGGTGGTGGGTTGGTCTAATGCAGAAAAAAATCATCATGACATGAAACACACCATGTTTACATTTAACCAAAGCCACCATCTTTTCCTAACCTTAACCTAAGTGCCTAAACCTAACCACAAATGGGAGTCTGGATGTGCACCCTGGATTGGGGAGTCACAGTCCTGAACTTGGTATAACCAACCACCTCCTGGAGACTCCAGCACAGTGTACCACCACAACATAGATGGGAAAGCCATTAGTAAAAACATTTTATTTTGCTCATTTCATGTTATTTGAAATTATTTGGAAGTCACTAGCAAACATATTATAATGACACTCATATATAATATAATTCCTCTTTCTCAGGGCACCGAATGACAGGCCTGTTTTTTCATTTACTGTAGGTTGAAGCTGATGTGGTTGAAATTCCTAGGTTTTCACTCCATAATCACTCAAACATGCTATTGAAAGTTTTGTAAAAACAAACAACAACAACTATAAAGGGAACTTTCAGCTGAGATGAGAGGTGTCCTGATTTGCCCCAGTGCTAATCTAAGTCCTTTAATATTGGGTATCTGCCAAAACCATGTATAGTCAAATATAATGTTCTTTCTGCTCCACTCCTCTCTGTGTCTGTGAGTACCTTACTCCAGAGATTTGAGGAGAGCGAGGCAGAGAGCCCCATGTTAAGAACTGCGGCAGTAGAGAAAAGGTCAAGAAGGAATTTTAGCCAATATCAAACCTTTAAAATGTGGCCAAATACAGTCAGCTTTGGATTCTATATGTCTAGTTAAGATTTTGTGAGAAGAATGAATGAATGACACTATTATAAACTCAAGGTCCAAATTAGAACAAATAGACAATAAAAGAACAGTTAAAAGAAACAATATAAAATAAAATAAAATGAGAACAAGAAAACAACCATAAACTACTATCCCTTTAAAAGGCAGGCATACCAGTGTTTCCAGAGAGCAGAAGTAAAACATATGTCACTGTAAGCAACATTAGTCAACAATAAATTATATGATTTTCAGAACCATTCAAGCGACAGATAAATTTAAACATCAAGTTTCTTAAAACAGTGGGAAATGTACTAATTCGAGATGACATGAACAGTTCGCTAGCACTCGTACATATAGGCTTTTTCATCAATAATATCCTTAGGGCGTCATTATAAGCCACTAACAGTTTCCGAAGACTGCCCTTTTTATAATTACACCACAGATGGGCAGTGTACAAGGAGGTACAATAAGCTTTAAACAAAGCCAATTTTACTCCAACCGAGCATGAACCAAATTTTCGTGCCAGTACATTAGTTTGTACATACAACATACGGCACTGCCGATATACAGTGGGTACGGAAAGTATTCAGACCCCCTTAAATTTTTCACTCTTTGTTATATTGCAGCCATATGCTAAAATCATTTAAGTTCATTTTTTTCCTCATTAATGTACACACAGCACCCCATATTGACAGAAAAACACAGAATTTTTGACATTTTTGCAGATTTATTAAAAAAGAAAAACTGAAATATCACATGGTCATAAGTATTCAGACCCTTTGCTCAGTATTTAGTAGAAGCACCCTTTGGAGCTAATACAGCCATGAGTCTTTTTGGGAATGATGCAACAAGTTCACACCTGCATTTGGGGATCCTCTGCCATTCCTCCTTGCAGATCCTCTCCAGTGCTGTCAGGTTGGATGGTAAACGTTGGTGGACAGCCATTTTCAGGTCTCTCCAGAGATGCTCAATGGGGTTTAAGTCAGGGCTCTGGCTGGGCCATTCAAGAACAGTCACGGAGTTGTTGGGAAGCCACTCCTTCGTTATTTTAGCTGTGTGCTTAGGGTCATTGTCTTGTTGGAAGGTGAACCTTCGGCCCAGTCTGAGGTCCTGAGCACTCTGGAGAAGGTTTTCGTCCAGGATATCCCTGTACTTGGCCGCATTCACCCTTCCCTCGATTGCAACCAGTCGTCCGGTCCCTGCAGCTGAAAAACACCCCCATAGCAGGATGCTGCCACCACCATGCTTCACTGTTGGGACTGTATTGGACAGGTGATGAGCAGTGCCTGGTTTTCTCCACACATACCGCTTAGAATTAAGGCCAAAAAGTTCTATCTTGGTCTCATCAGACCAGAGAATCTTATTTCTCACCATCTTGGAGTCCTTCAGGTGTTTTTTAGCAAACTCCATGCGGACTT
>NW_018128144.1:278071-280785 GCF_001952655.1 Monopterus albus | reverse complement strand
CGTCTGCATATATTAAATGATTCACAACTATACCACCGACCATACATCCCATTCTGCACATATTTAACTCTTTAGAGAGATCATTCATGTAAAAATTAAACAAGATTGGGGGAAACAGACTACCTTGTCTTACGCCATTACAGGTCTGAAAGGGTGCAGAGATACAATTATCCCGTCTAACAAACATAGTCTGATGGGCATACCAATATGACAAGCATCTCACTATATATTTAGGCACTCGGGCGTCACACAGTTTCTGGAATAATTTCCTTTGATTCACTCGGTCAAAAGCCTTAGAGGCATCTAAAAAGCACATGAATACAGTAGAGTTTTTACTTTTATATTTACTGACTAATTCTTTTAGCACAAATATACACATATCAGTGCCATGGTTAGTTTTTAACCCAAATTGGTTTGCAGTTGAGCTAATAAGATTGTGAAACCTACTGAAAAGAAGTTCTTCAGCAACTTTTGAAAGAATATTAGCAAGTGCGATAGGTCTATAATTATCTGAGCTGCCCACCTTCCCTGCTTTATCCTTCACCATAGGAACTAAAAGTACTGACATCAAGGCTAAAGCCCAGGAGGCTACAACCTCCTGGGCTCTTGCCCAGATATGGGCCTATATTTGAGTTTAAAAAGCGTGCAACTGCAAAATATAAATATGCCATACGGTTCATTTTGAAAAATGAACATAAGATGAGGTCAGACTCTATGGCGAAAAAACTCTTAAGGAATAATATGATATTGTTTTGGAAGGACGTCAAATATATTAATAACATACAAGTTTTCATGCAGTGTCATCTCTGTGTCTGATTTGCTCACGAAATCATGATCCTGCTCAGTGACCATCTGCGTAGCCATGTTTGTTCCCTCACTTGTAAACCTCTATGTGAGCCTGGTTCAACAGCTGTTGTAAGTTCTGGGTCTGGTGTGCAGACAATGTAAAAGCTTTGTAATTTGTCTGAAAATAAGGCTACTGGGCTGGACCACATCTCTGTTGAACATCTTAAGTACGCTGGTCTCAGGTTGTCCCCTCTTCTAGCCATATGCTTTACTGCCTCTGTTATGCACGGTTTCTGCCTGACTCTTTAAATTTGGCCACATAGGTGCTCCAACCAAGCATAATTTTGCGCTTCACTTTACCTTTGTGATAAGGCATACTCGCTTCCAACAGTGCCCAGATAATATTAGAATACATAAAAGAAATATCTGACTTGTGATTAACATCTGTGCAGTTAGGATCTCTACACATAACTGCCACTCTAGGTAACGTAATATCACATAACAGCTTATCAGTGAGATTACGAAAAGAAAAGCCAAAGTAATTACAGTAATGACTCTTACCATACATGACATCATTATTATACTCAAAACATCAGTCAGTAACCAGGTTCATATCACAACACTGCAGTCTCACCAGTCCTGAACAGATGTTCACTTTGTTTTGGAACAGAGACAGCATATACTGATGGCCCTCAGCGCCTCCTGGCTGACTCCTGGTGATGAGATGCTTCACCTTCCTTCACAGGGCCTGGGAACGAGGAAGGCTCCCAGAAACGACAGAAACCAAGTCACTGACTCAGTGATAAAGTGCTGACATTCAGATGTCATGTTTGGCTCATCCCTGCATTTCAGCTTGAGCAGAGTCAGTGTGGGGTTGCAGAATGTCCTGCTGCTAATTGTTATTTCTGGACAGTTGGGGCTTTATCTTTGCAGGTCTGCAGCAGTTGCCATCTTTGGCTGTACAATGTCTCCTTCACCCACGTCTTCCATAACAACCATTACATGTTCACTCTCCGCTATTCCAATTATCACCAGTGTCCCTCTCTCTCCCTTTGTAATGGATGGCAGGAAACATTAAGAGTTTCCCTGCAGAAATTAGCGCTTGACCCACATTCACCTGAGATAATGTCTGTAGGCTTACAGTAGAAGGGAAAACACTGGGAAACGGGTGTGCAGATAAGGAAGTGAGTTTGGGGTGTCAGGTGGATCTCCTCCTTTGCCTTTTAACTGCTGTGGGAATTGAGAGATAAAGTCTAACTCAAAAAGCTTGGTGTCTATAATCCAGACAGAGTTTGAAAGGCGAGAAGAAAAAGCTGCTCTCATATCATTATTTCTTACCAT
This sequence comes from Monopterus albus, assembly GCF_001952655.1. Classification (NCBI taxonomy): domain Eukaryota; kingdom Metazoa; phylum Chordata; class Actinopteri; order Synbranchiformes; family Synbranchidae; genus Monopterus; species Monopterus albus. Next base: position 278,658 of record NW_018128144.1, on the reverse strand, counting down.
TCAGCAACTGTTATTACTGTAAAATGCCCATCTACAACTCATTCTTCCACACAGCAAAAACTCAGTTTCAGTTTCTTTTAAAATATTTAGATAACCACTGCAATGGGAAATAGAGAAATGCATTTCCTGTTGTAAATGCGTGTGGATGCTGATAAGCTGAAAGATCATCCTGAAAATGCCTGAAATCAATTGCTGAAACAATTGACGGATGAGAAGAAATGGTTGAAGTTCTTTGTTGAAATAGTTGAGACGAAATGGCTGAAGTTCTTTGTTGAATAATCTGAAGGATGAGATGCAATAAATAGAAATAGGAATGTTGTTGATGAGCTGAACATTTTGATACCTGAATGGCTTTTCTAGCTGAAAGTATGCTGAACTTACTGTATGGATGCTGGTCCACATCTATTAATATTTTCAGCATACTTTCAGCTATGAAAACCATTCAGGTATCATTATTATTTTCCACTCTTTGTTATATTGCAGCCATATGCTAAAATCATTTAAGTTCATTTTTTTCCTCATTAATGTACACACAGCACCCCATATTGACAGAAAAACACAGGATTTTTGACATTTTTGCAGATTTA
>NW_018128144.1:274671-277658 GCF_001952655.1 Monopterus albus | reverse complement strand
GGAATATTATCTGCTTCATGCAGCCAACAGATAAGGTAGCTCTAACATCTTCATTTTCACCTTTAGCTTTTTCAAATGGTGTAATATTTCATGATGACATAACCATACAGTTGAAAGCTGTCACACAGTATCTGAATGCTCACAACGAATGACACTATCACAACATAAAAAATGAGGCAGTGTTTTCACAGTGCTACCATGTGTCACTGTCGTCATCTTGTGCAGCGATTAACTTGAAGGCCAGCCGTGGCCATGAGAAGGTGTGAGGGAAGAGGAGACCAGGGTAAAGAAAAATAATGAGAAATGAGAATGCTTAAAGAGATTAAACACGGACATAAATTGTTCTCTGTTCATATTTAACAACTACAGTTGAACCTGGAAATATCACTCCTACTGACTTCAAAGTACAACATGTAAATCTTTAAATTCAGTGGCACATTAGAATGACTTTGTATACAGCACGATACTGTAAGACCCAGAGGTTCCCACAACGTCTATTTTAATGTAATGTTTTAAATTGTTATGATAAACTCCAGCAGATAAACTACACAAAGAAAACACACTACAGTATGGGCATCTTACCAAAAGTGCAAATACTACTGCCATTTATAATAAAGTGCTCTACTTTTCTGGTGGCTGCTAACGACCTAACTTACTTCAAATGCAACTTTAAATTGTCTGCCTTATCACGATGCTATAAATCCAACCAGTACTTTATGCAGATTAAAACTAATGCACACAGAACGGCCAGTTCTTAGATGTACATCCTGGACAGTCGAAGGGCACACTGCGTAAAAGAGAGAGCTCATAATAGGTATATATTAAAGGTTTAAACATTTAACTTAGTCTCACAAGCATGTAGCATTCATTTATTCAAAGAGATGATCAAGCTGACATTTTTATATATTATGAATTCATAAATGCACACCACTTAGTTACACAGAGAGAAGGCAAACCAGCAAAACTGTCTCTAGCAATGTTCAAAAAGCTAAATAGATAAAAGTTAAACTTCAGTGGACTAGAATGACTGTTAAGTCTTAAGTCGGAGCGTCAAGCACCATTTTAAGAGTGAAATGTGTGTTTTCAGATAAAAGGTTTTTGTATTGACAGGGAGACATTTCCAACAGTGCCAGAGAAGCCAGTCAACAAGATGGTATGATGCAGCTCCCAGTGATAAAGAGGTGATCCAGGACCTGAGACAGCAGGTATTAAGAGCATAGCCTTGTCGGGCCTTCCAGGCAAAATCAAACTGTGGTGCCTGCAGTTTGGTCTTTGGCACGATTGTTATGACCACTGGCAGTGTATGACAAACTCATTTCTAAGGTAGAGAAGCTAGAAGAAATGTTTAGTATGTATGTTAGAAAGTGGCTGGAAGCTCCACGCTGCCTCAGGCACCTCTTAAACCCATCACTCACAGAATGGGGGTTGTTGATAATACTGACATTTATTCAGAGGGATAACTATTGGTATATTTTTCTTCTGGTTGCTATGATATTACTAGGACTGTGAGGAGAGAGTAGAAACCAACTTAGCATGATGTCTTATTCCTTCTTATGTTTTGTGGCGCCATGACATTGGACTGGCTGAACAGAGATAACGCTAGCAGCTGTTTTAGTTACTGCCAAGTAGGGGGCTGTCCTGTTGCCACTGAGTATATTTAACTGAACCAGTGGGTTCAACAGGGTGGCCTGCATTTTGCCCTTGTAATGGCATCTATGAAATCACTGGATGTTCATTTTAGGACAAGTCAGGGTTGAGAACTGGTGTTGCTTGTTATGGAACCCTAAAAAATTTATGACATCATAGACTGGTCCCTTTTGGGGCCAAATGATGGGTCAATCATAATTTACTGTAACAACGGACTTTGTCCAGAGTTGTTGTTTCACACATGTATCACATAACAGAAGATAGTCCATGTCAGATACGTTCTCACCTAAAATACTTTTGGTTTGGTTTATGCAAGGAGGTTGGGGATGGTGGTGCCTGGGTAGAGTGTGCAGAAGGCAGACCTGATGCAGTCATGTAGCCAGCTTGTCATTTGGTCATAAATAACTGAGTCCCCTGCCATTCCTTAAACTTGTCTGACAGTTATGGTGCTGGCTCTTAACAACAGAAGTTGCCAAGTCATGTCTTGTTTGTTGGCATCTTCATTGTAAATGCCTGTTCTTCTTCACCACCAGATAACTGTATTCTTCCAGTTTTGTGCCAGCCACATAATACAGTAGAACGTCATCAGCACGACACAATAGCTCCATGTGAATACTCCGGACTATACGCTGCTGTTTTCTCCTCTGGGTTCACTCTAGCTCACTTGGACATTATGCAGAATTTGTACTTGGGAGCTGGTATGGTCAAGTGTACTTAATGTCTGGGTCAACTGACTCGGATATTTGCGTTTTCACAAACAGCTCTTCTGGGTAATGTCTGGATAATTTCAGGGTTCCAGTACCTGTCTGAAAAGGGACTTTCTACTGTAAAGGAAAGAGACAAACACTTTGTGAAGAATAGTTCTGTTTCCATTTGACTTTTGTGAGGTTTTGTTGGAGGAGAACACCTGATGTTTGGATTAGGGTCTGGTTCAGTAAAGTTCTGGGTCTGGAAACTGTCAGAGTAATTGCTCAGAATTCAGAGTACGGTGGCTCTGAGGAATACTCATGTGAACGGACCAAAGATGTGCAGTTTAAGAAAACTATTTCACCAGTTTGACAACACAGGTTGCAGCATTTAGGGAAAAAAGCTACAGTGAAAAAATAACAAAATGCAGAAATTGTTGCTTGTGCTGTTTGCTTGCAGTGTTTCTGTATTTTTGTTTTTGTTTAGTTTATATTTTTTTTTTTTAGAGGAGTTATGAAGTGCCATGTCTCATTTGCACTGCATTTTATGGGCCACCAGATGGCACTCTAGGACTGTGTCATTGACTCAGCACTTTGAGCTCCCATTGACTTGTATTGTATACAAGCTGAATACATTAAAAAGTATAAGTGTTA
>NW_018128144.1:250104-274296 GCF_001952655.1 Monopterus albus | reverse complement strand
TCAGGAAAATTAAACTAAAAAGATATTTCTTTTGCTACTGCTGCTTCTGTTGTCTTTTGATAACTCCTAAGCCATACCAATGGCTTCTAGGATCCTGTGGGAATCCATAGCATATACAGCAGCAAGCGTGAGAAGTGCAAATAATCATTCATTTAATGCACCAATAAATATGGATTGATGATCGGATGGATCCTGTTATCTTCAAAGTAATAACTCATTTTTATAAAATGTCATTAAACAGTAATAAATTAATTCAATTAATTGTATGCACAGTGTATTAACAAATTGATCAAATAACATACTCTTGCACTAAGAGTGGGAGGGGCACAGTAAGCAAAACAATGACATACAGCTGAATGGCTGAGAGCAACACTGTACTGAAGCCTGTTTCAGATTAAACCTCCACTTTTGTTAAATGGTCTTATACTTGTATAGCGCCTTTCTACACTTTTACAGCACACTCAAAGCGCTTTCACATTATTCGCCCATTCACTCATTCGCACTCTCAAGCACTCACGCATTCACACACCGGTGACATCACTTTTAGAGGTGATATGTGAATTACCTGTCATCTGTCACAAAATCCTGTCACAACCACACAACCAGACTGCTTGGGGGGGGGGTCATGTGTGTTTCAACACTAGCTTTTATAATTCATCTGTCATTGGGAAAGTGGGGTGGGGGGGGGGGGGGTTGATGAGATGAGAGAGAGGCTGCTGAACAGAATGTGCTGATCTGATACCAAACATAGCCCGTGAGCCGTGATAAATAAAAAAATACCCTGCATATGTTCCAGCAGTCATGTCACTGGCATTACTGACATCAGAGGAAGTCAGATGCATTGACCTCATACATCTAAATTACCAGTAAAAAAATATGGTAATATTAATTATTGACATCACAAAGGGGGTGGCATTCTGCATTTGATGACTTCCAGACCTCTCTTACTAAGTTAAAGGTTGCTCTACCCCAGAAAGGCAAAGAATATAGTGGGAAAAGAATTATTTGATCCCCTGCTCATTTTGTAGGTTTGCCCACTTACAAAGAAATGAAGGGTCTATCATTTTTGTTGATATTCTGTCTCTATCCTTTAGAATAAACCTATGATAAAAAATTATAGACCCTTCATTTCTTTGTAAGTGGTAAGTAAAAAATTGGCAGGGGATCAAATAATTATTTTCCTCATTGTATATATTTCACAAGAGCACAAAGCTCATGTATCTGCTCCTGTTTATATTGTCAGTGCATCAAATGACGAGACAAGGGGAGTTATGGCAACACCAATTTTATTGTAATGAAAAATGAAGAAACTGTGTCTCTTTATTCAGTACAATCAAAAGGCCATATCCCCTGGGGAGCATGAATGTTAAATTCACATTAAATTCCTGTTAGATTTTGATATTGTGGTGGCAATGGAGGGAAGGTCAAGGGGTCACCAAAAATAATTAGCAGTCATCCTCTGGAGCCTCATTTCTATTGAAATACCTTAGCAATCCAATCTTGGTCTGTACCAGTGTGTTACATTACATTGACCAGTCAATGGTTTATCTGATGGTGCACTCCTCAACCAGTATAAGAACAAAGCCATTCACATACTGTGTGGAATCTGTTGAGCAGTCAGTGAGTTTACAGACAAAGAATTATAATGTGGGTTGGTAGGGGGGAGGGAGTAGGGAGAAGGCTATAAAAAGAAAGTGCATATCCTCTCAGATTTGACTGTGGGGGACAAAGTACTTCCTCATCTTGGCATAATGACATGAGGAGTCTGTGTGTCCATATGTTGGAGCTGGAGGCCTTAAGTCTTATTAGCATAGTACTGGCTGCAGGAAATTTGCCTCATGCTTGTTTAAAGGTAATGAAGAGTCATCTGAGAGAACACGAGCCATGATCAGACTGCCATCTGTTACCTGCTAAAACCATTCATCTTGACAATGAGGAACAAGATGGAATCACTATACAGCCACAACTGTGTGCTCATATGCTTGTTTTACAAATGTTCTATTATCTTTTTATATATATATTTTTTAGACGACATTCTGTTCACTGCTCACCTTTGGCCCTTTTTTGGTCTTTTTATCATCCTACTTGGGTTGACAGACAGTGACTTTTACACTGATATCATTTAATTTGAGCATTGTCGTGTCAACATACAGAGAGCTCTAAGATGTCCCAGAGGATATTGCTAATTATTTTTGATGACCCATTGACCTGAAGCAATGATTTAGATCATTATGGGACCAATCGTTTCGCTCATTCTCAAAGTAGTAAAGTTCTTTTAATAAATAAATAAATATACTGCTGGAGTTTACAGTATGGTGGAATCTGAGCCACCAGCAGCAGACAGTTGCTTTAGTTGCTTAGTTGCTGGTACAAAAAGTTCACAATAAGCCCAAACAGAAAGAAGAAAGGATACTGGGGTTACATTCAACAGGTGGACAGAAAGATGACTCAGATAAGGTGATAAATGTTAATTTAATTGCTGGCGGTTTTAAGATCAATTCTGGTTCAACGTTTGAGTTGTGTTTTGCATTTGCTCACATATGGGTCTGTTGCACCTGCACCCAGCTATGGTATTCAGTGTACAGACATGCCATAGAGCACATTTCTATATGTGCAGCAGGGTGATACAACAAAAAAGTAGTGTGATGGTGTTTCTTCAAAAGGTTTATCCCCTTAAGAACATAAGCATGCTCAGCAATGTTCATGTGAATTTTCATAGCTTAAATGGTGAGTTGTGTATAAAGTGTGGTTTTGCCTGTTGGTAGAACTAATAAAATTTTCTGGGGTCACTAAAATGGTAAGGATCATCCTCTCGGGGCCGTGACAGGCCACATCAACCTGCCCAGTGCTTGATTGTTTGTTGTTGTGTCTTGTTGCTCTTCTTTCTTTTCTCTCTTCTCTATCCACTCACCCCAACCGGTCGAGGCAGAAGGCCGCCCACCAAGAGCTAGGGTCTGTCGGAGGTTTCTTCTGTTAAAGGGAGTTTTTCCTCCCCACTGTTGCCAAGTGCTGCTCAAGGGGGATTTGTTGGTTTTTTCCTCAATAATAATAATAATAGTAAGTGTAAAGTGTCTTGAGATGACTTTTGTTGAGATTTGACACTATGCAAATAAAATTGAATCGAATTTAATTGAATTGATTCAAAAATCATTTGGTATATAGCCACCGATCTTGGAGATATTTTGTCATGGACCAAAGTTTTGTAAAATGACACATTTTTGTCCTTATGGTGGCATTAGAGGGAAAAATCAAATCACCAAAATAATCTGACCAGCAGTTCTCATGATATTGTATCCTGACATCAGGCGAAGAAGGGAGTTTCCCTAGTGCATGGTACAAAAAGAAAATGTTGTGATGTCTGACTATGAGCTTGATATTTTTATAGAACTATGTTATTTTGCATGAAAACCATCAAACAGCAAGAGGTTATTCAGCCAGCTAACTGTCTGTTTCTGATCTGCGTGTCCTTGGGGTAGACAGAGTCGCATGACACTGATCATCTCAGACTGATTTTATTTTCTTGCTTGATGAAAGAGCAAAGGGCCAACGTTCTCTTTCTTTGCTGCTTCTTGATAATGCACTGCAGATTGAAACTGGGTCTGCTACTCAAGCAGTTCTCTAGATATTTATTCAGTGATTGAGCAATATTGCACACAAATACTTATCTGGCATAATTGTGGATGAGATTTTGTTTTGCTTGGAGACAGACTTATTGGAAATACAGCAAACAGAAATGTTTTTCTGCTTTTATACTGGATATGACTTTCAATTCCTGTTTTCAAAATTAAAGAAAACAAAGCCTGAATAATTATTACAATGAGGGCTTTTAAACATTAAATGGCTGGAAATGAGCAAAAGTATGCCACGGGTGCTGAGTGCAGGGAAAAACAACATAAATTCTTGCTCCACTCAGATGACATATTGTCTATGGTAACGAAATGACTAACCTCTCAGCCCTTTGATGGAGACCATAAAGTTGTACTCAAAGTTTTCAGGTTGCACAGGTGCCTTTTTTATTTAAATGTTTCTGTTATGGACTATTTGAACTCGAGTTGCCAGTGGCCTTTTGCATGCAAGTACTTGGATGAATGTACATTATTATTAATTAGCACATTCAAGCACTTTCCTCTTAATACACATATACTTTTGCACAAATGCAAAAAAAGGGTGTTTCATGATCATTAAAATCCCAGCTAATCTAAACTGCACTGTAGATAATGTAAATTCTCTTTGGCAGAGCCCAGATGCTCTCCACTCAGCAGGTACCCATGTTGTGAAAACAGGTGATTCAGCTGTGCACCGAACTAATCTGAATAAGTGCCACTTAATGCTGAATGACGGTGTTATATAAGGCTTTAAACATCCAGAGGCTTCCAACCCACAGGGCCACAAACAGCACTTCATTTTGGAACAGTTTTGAAATCCTGAAGACTACAATAGCATGTCCAGAAACCACTGAGGTGGGAGAAATATTTTTCTCTAACTGTACACAAAACCTCAATGTTTCAGTTTAAAAATGTCAGTTTTAGTTTACAGACTTTTTTAAACTTCTCCATAGTTTTTACATCAGTATTTTTTCAGGAATCAGTACAGTATATATTACATTTCTTTTCAAATTATGATACAATTATTTAATCAGTTATGATTCCATCAGCTGTTTTGCTTATAAAGCTGCCTATTTTAATTTCAAACATGCAGGATTTACTTGATAGATTTTGCCTAACAGTCTGGCAAGTCTAAACCGCATGCAATCACCTTAACCAATATGCACAAACGAGGATGTAACGATATCGTGTATAAGGGAACTATTGCCCATATATTGTGGTTCTTTTTGTCACAGCTATGGGTATATCTGAATAAAATTATGAGGAACATTAACGCAAAACTGATCAGTCTGAATGACAGAAAGCCATCCCTTTAACAGATGGATGAAGCCAGCAGTGCCATGTACTGCATATTATCTCTGAAAAGGGCTTTTTTTTTTTATCATGGCTCATGTCCGTGAAAAAAAAGACCGAAAACATTTTAAAATCGAAACTCTCCTATGTCAAGCCAGTGCTCAGTTTTCGTCTCTACACTTTACTGGCAGGACCATTTTTGCAACAGAACACAGTTCACAGCTGGTCTCAAGATATCGGCAGTGAGGTGGAATTAAATTTAAGGATTTGGAGGCACTATTGGATACCCCAATACAATCATCAGCAAATAGTGACCTCCATCAAGGCTTAGAAACCTTTCTAGTTACTAGTTTTGAACTGGCCTGATGGTGGGGCTAGAAGCAAAGTCAGGAAATGTCTTCAAGCTGGAAGTATAAATATGCATAGCACACTGACTATGAAATTTTCTGTAGTTCCACCAACAGGCAAAACACATATACATTTGAGGCTATTATGAAGAAGACTGCTGAGCAGATTCACACTCTCCAGGGGATAAACCTTTTTAAAGATCAATTTAAGCGCAACACATTTTCCCTCACTTTGCTGAATATAGAAGTGCACTTTCGTGTGCGTCTCTAATGAAAACCACTGTGACATTTCTGACTATGCCCAACCACACTCAGTGGGGCCTAGGTGTGGTTAGTGAACCATTTTAAAAACTGATAACATTTATAAAACAACCTAATTGAAATCTCATATGCTAAGCTAGCGGAGTAAAAGCAAAAACTGTCTCTTTAATAAGAGCACTGGTAACAAGCAAAACAATACAGAAAACTGATTAAACAAGAAACACACTCTCAAGTCGGTAATACAGTCCAGGGTCAGAGGCAGCAAACTTACACATTCAAGTTATACACAAAATCACGATCAAAAGGGAAGTCCAAAGGTCAAAACATAGAAAACACGATCAGAATCAGAGGGGTTAGGCAGTACTCAGTGGTCACAAGGTAGTCCGTGGTCAGAGCTGTAATAACATGTGCAAGGAAAAACACTGGAACAACCAGCTACAGTGGGGGGAACTATCTGCAGTGGAAAACAAAGCACCTGGTACCAAAAGCGAGTAGAGCTGAACAGAGCCAAGTCGAGTTGAGCCAGTACCAGGTGGTGGAAATAGGGCTTTAGTGATATGGCAAAAATTAGGATGTTGAAAGTAACAGTGAAAACTTTCTACATAGACAATTCTCAGCTCCATACATAGCGGCTGAAAGAGACACAGTGTGTATTTTAATGGGCCTCCTCACTTCTCATAATGTCCAGTCAAGCATAGACAGGATGCTTGTTGCCATAAAGTCTGGCGGACAGGCAGAAGGTTCACTGGATAAAAGAAGACAAACCTTACAGGTCCTCAATCAATACTGCTACCATCAATATTCACCACCTCACTGCCCCAATACCAGCCTCCTGTTAACTAACGGTCTCAGCTCTCCTGACTTGTGTATGTGTGTGAGTTTGTGTCTGTGTATGTGCATGTGCACATAGCCAAGAACACCAGAAATAGGGCTGGGCTGAATTTATTCTCAAGATAGTATTGATTTCATTTTGCACATTTCTCATGTCTGCAGCAAGTTTAATTGGATCTACTATATTAATGCACATAGGATGAAGACAGCGCAAAGTGCAACAAAATCTCAAACTACCCACCAAGAAGCTAATCCCTCAAAAATGCCATGCTTCAAATGTCTTTAGGGTAAGTTGATCTGAAATGAAACTAACCCTGGGGAATTAATTTATTCCTCCTTCTTATGAGCAGAATTACAACCCCAAATCAGAAAAAGTTGGGACGGTATGTAAAATCAAAATTAAAACTGAAAAGTGATTTGTAAGTCATCTGTGTCCTAAATTACGTTGAAAATAATAGAACATTATTTGGTGTGATTCCTCATCAATTTTATTTTTTGTTCAAAATATACTCTCACTTCAATTCTGATGCCTGCAACACATTCCAAAAAAGTTGGGCTGCATTTCAGGAATACTAATAAGGAAAAACAATGAAATGATGGTTCCATTTGAAACAGGTGATGTCAACAGGTGACTGCATCATGATTGATTTGGTACAGTGGCAAACAGGAAAGGGTAAGCCCTTTAGGAGCAAAGTTTTACAACATACAGTATGTGTGAGAAAATGATTGAAATGTTTAGAAACAATGTTCCTCAGAGAACGATAGGAAGGGATTTGTATACGTCTGCGACCCAGGACTGTTGGGCACCAAATAATGTTCTGCTGTATTGTTTCCAATGTAATACAGGGCACAGATGATTTACAAATCACTATTTTGAGTTTTAGTTTTGATTTTACATACTGTCCCAACTTTTCCTGATTAGGAAAATATTTTTCATGTTTTCATGTTCATTCTACATTCTGATGTAGCCACTGACAAATTTAAATGCTTTGTTTGAAATAAAAAAAAACAGCAGTGCACCACTGGCCAAACGTCATTAATCTTGTGTACCTCTATATTAGCTTTGCACCCATCATAACTCCAAATAGTCTGTAATTACTTCAGAATGATAAAACCAGAGAACCTCTTCCTAAAAACAAGAGGAAGTCTGCATTCAGCCAAGTATACATCAAATACTCAATTTGTAATGCCAATTTTCGCTGGCATATTCAAAAATTAGCAGGCAGCTACATCTTTTTCAGAGCCCGATAAGGATGCTGGTGTTCCAATTGTACATTGAGATTAGTGCATCCCCCTGTCTTTGGGGGTTTTAACTTAAAGATTGAACCTATCAAGTCCGAACTTCCAAGTACAGGAGTCCAAATGAACCCTAACAGACCTGGGAAGATGATGGAAATGTGAAGTTTTTTCACCATAGTGGGCATGTGGATGCACAATGCATGATAGCTCTTTATGGCAGAAGCCAGGGGTTCTAAAAACAAGATCAATAACAGAGGACCTAAAAAACAGTTGTGGCTTGTTCCTGTAACAAAATTTTAAAATAAACAGCTGGCCATATTGTCAGGTAAGGTAAGGTAAGACTTTATTGATCCCACAATGGGGAAATTCCAGTGTTCCAGCAGCAATAGAGAGCAAACAACAGAACACCACAAGAACAACAAAACACCATAGGGACCTCCAAGAAGCAAATTAAAAATACCTAAAAAGCAAAACCAAGAGCAAGACTATCGCTCCCACAATCAATCCCACAGACAGAGCAGTCTGTGGTCAGAGGGGGAGGGGTGTAAGTGTATGCATTCCTGGCATTAGCATACAGTAGGTCCAGAGTTTTATTGTCCCTTGTGTGGCAATTAACATACTGGGTGAAGTTTGGGAGGGTGGCAGAGAGGGAGAGGGAGGCATGGTTAAGGTCCCCCGAGATGAGGATCAGAGCCTGTGGGTGTTGCGTCTGCTTGGAAATCCACTTTTACCCTTGGGCGTTTGAGCCGTATGAGGCGGTGTCATGTTGGGGTACCTTGTTTTAATGCTGTATGTGGGGGTTGTTGTAAGGGGATGTTGGTAATTTGTTTTGTTTATTGTTAATATGTTATTGCCGGTGTATTTTATTGTGTTGTTTCTATGTGTTTTGATTACGGTTGTGATGTGTCACTGTGTTAAGCACTTTGGACGACAGGTAGGGCTGGGATAAATGTGCTATATAAATAAAGTTGATGATGAGGATGATGATGATGCTGCCGAGACACTGTGCTTTGCGCGCACCTGTACGCAGCAGCGGCGTCGGTCGAGGGAATTAGTGTAAACCATCACCACAGACCACAGAATCAGAAGTGAAACACAGAAGGCTGCTCTTCCTGTACACCTGTTGCAGTTCGATTAGCACGGTTAGCCGGTCCATCTTAATGGGAAGGGAGTGGAAGTTTTCCATAGCGACAGATGGTAAATATGGCTCATACCTCTGTTTCCTCTCCCGGTGCTTTACGCCAGCTCTACAGCCTTGCCTTTTTCATCATATCTCAGTGGGAATCTTCGGCTGCTCACCATAAGGAAGCCGGACACGGTTGTGGGCAAGCAGAATAAACAGTGACACAAAGGGTCCCCCGAGGCAGACTCAAAAAAGCTCATAAGAAAGTATAAAACATAATGCAAACACAATAAAATGTGTATTCCTAATAGCCCAACTCCACAAAGGTTTACGAAAGAGAAACATAGCACAAAAGCAAACACAGAAAACTTCAGGAAACACGGAAAATACACAAAAGAGGACAGAGCTTTTGGAACTCGCTGCTGGAACTCGCTGCCGCACGCGCGGCGCAATCTTGAAAAATTATTGCAATGTCTACAGTCTCTTCACCCATTTAATGACACCATGCCCATAAACTAAGTGTGATAAAGTGGAAAAAGACATCTCCATGGCATCTAAAGAACCAGTGCTTAGCAGGACCTGTTTGGACTTACTCAATTAAATTACATTCCCATTATCAGACAAGGGCCTGGTCTTCATAAAACCTGCTTGATTAGGATGCATAATGCTGGGCAGGCCATGTAAACATAAAGCTAGAATCTTGGTCAAATCTTTACAATCAAGATTGAGCAAACTTTTAGGTTTAAAATTGAAAGGGTCAGTCATTGTCCTTATCTCTCCTGGGGATAAGTGATACTGCCTCATTGAAAGTTGGACATACCTGTCCTTTCATGAATAACTCCTTATAGGCCTTGCAGTACTCTATGGGGAATCCATTATAACCAGGTAATTTCTCATTTATTTTTTAATGTTTTTTTAATTTTTTTACTGTACTCTATAACCATTCTCTTCTTCTGAAACTGTCTGAGCAATCAATTTTTCCTTTATATAGTATATGGTTTAGAGACTTCCCAAACAGTTTCAAAATGTCTTGTGCTTCCAATATTAATTTCAAAGAAAGATTACACATTCTCTCCTAACAACTTTTTAAAAGATTGATGCTAGTTTTCTCTATTGCCAGTCCTGGATTAATATACACCTGAATTGCTGCATGGTCTGTAGTGGCAATCACCCTGATATCACAAGCTCTTATAGCTGTCTGCATGTCCCTGAGTTTACTTCTGTTCAACAGAAGATCCATCAGCCACTTCAGTGATCTGTGCTTTTGTATCTCCTAAAATATCATTTACATTGTGGATAAAATGTGCATCTGTTTTACTGAAGCCATCATTTGGGGCAAGCCATTGGGGTGAGAATAGAGGATGCCGAGGAAAGGTTAGTGAGGTTTGAGGTTAGTCACGTTTTGGTTAAATATACGTAAATAAGCATGTTGTGTCTGAAGTCACATATTGTCAGTGTAATCCAGATGCAAAGAAACTTCACTCTGTCTCCCTCAATTCTGAACAAATTAGGATTGTCTGGGTCCACTAAGTGGCATAATTGCAGCAAACACAAACATTTTAAAATTCAAATGCAGTCCAGTAGTTACTCTGCAATTTCTTCCCTGATGGAATGTGCTCTCCCGCACTTCCTCTGACCCATACCAAATCATAGCCTTAAATCACTGACTGTACATTTACTCAATGCTAAGTGCAACTGTGGTTTGACTCATCACTGCTCCCTCCAGATGGCCAAGATCTAATTGTGCTGAATGTTACACCTTCATGTTCTGAACTGTTTCCAGTCCTGCCCTCCTAAAGTTTTCTAATCTCTGCTGCTGCTGAGGACAGGCTCAGCCACCCCTGGCTCAGTTGTTGTGTGTAAAAGCCTGGATATGGACCCCTTAGACAGCTAAAGCACAAAAGGGACTCAAGCTGAGTGCAGATATTACTGAACTGCTGTGAGCTGGTGACATGGTGAATAACTGTGGAATGCTAAAAGGCTCACAAGTCACCAGTCTTCATTCGTTGTATTAATCTGTGTAAAAAAGCTGACATTGCTGGTTGGCTGGGTCAAAATGCACACAGGAGTTATCCATCGTCTGTTTATTACCATGAACAAGGAAAGACAAATTGTGATTGATATGGTAAATAAAGGCTCAAGTAAAAATCAGTCACAGAAATGAGACAGAGCTGTTAGAGGTGGAGAGTAGAAGACAAAGAATAGCAAGTGCTCCCAGTTGGAAGGCTTGGGGGTTTTGGTGGCTGGACGGTTTTCAGTTTTTAAGGTTTTAAAAGCAGTTTAAAGCATACATTTGTTGTATATACATTTCCTTATGAATTTGTACCATACTCAAGTTTGTTACGTAGCTAAATGCATGTGGACACCAGGACATTACAACCATGTGTCTTTGTTGAACATGGTATTCCAAACCATGCTCATTAATCTGCTGCTATAACCAACAAGTCCTCGTGGATGACGCACCAAAGCCTGTTCTAATATGACAGCAATAATTTGTCTCTGCCTTTTAAAACCATTCATTATTGAAAAATAAATAAAGCCATTCTCTGATGTGACAACCCCATGTTCTAGTTAGGTTTAGGCCCCAAAACAACTTCAGGTTTACAGAAACATCATAGTTTGGGCTACAATATGTAATGACAGGTGTCTCTTAGATTTTATTGAATCAATTTGCTCAACAGTTCAAGAGCAAAACAAACTGCAACCTCCAACAAATTCTCCAACCTATATGACCCATATGATTGTGTGTCCCTTCCCTCTCATACTACTCATAGGAGCATCACCTGATGCACCGTTTCTTTGGCAGGCAGAACTCTGCCAACATTAACAACACAGATGAAACTGTGACATTTTCATTGCATTTGTCATTCAGATTACTTTGTTATAGGTTTAGGAACAAGCACTACTTGGTTAGATGTAAAACAAATGTCACACACTGTAATTTGACACTGCTCACCACAGGGAATGTCCATCCCCCCCAACCAGTAATGGTGTATATTAAATCAATTGTAACATGTCTCTCATTGTCAATGTCAATCATCAATTCAGTTATTTATCTAAAGGTTGACAAGCAAGAGAGCCTGTGTCTGTGAGTGATAAGGAAACGTAATTAAGATGATGAGCAGTTATCGGGGTGAAAGATTTCTCACTGGTCCCAGCCCGTTGTATGCACATGAGATTGAAGAGCATGTTCGGACGTCATTTAGACCCTAGACCTCATTAACCTGCATCCTGGGGGATGTAGGCTGGCTGGTGAAGGCACAGGCTCTGATTTTTCCTACATGTTAGTAAGCATTGCTGCCAGATTTATGGTGTACTCCATGTTGCTCCTGGCTGCACACAATATGTGCCAGTAGTGTCAGGTGGGGTTTTGCCCCGACATCTCCTGCTTGGTGTTGCTCTTTCTGGAAATGTTACCAACAGGCACTGGATTCATATATTAATAATTATGATAATATTTGGGCTGTAACATAATTCAGTTTCATTTTTTATCAAGGTGAGCAAAATGGCAACTAGTTCTCAAGTTACATATCTGCACTGTTTCAGTGATTTAGGTCGATAGGTAGATGTTCAAATATACAGTACATATTACTTATTCAGAGGGAGTGAATGGATGAGTTTGTAGCATAAATCTAGCAGCAATGTGTCTTTCAAGAATGATGGAAGATAAAGCTGCACACACATAGGCTACTACACACACATTTGCACACACACACCCCCTCTTATACCCCCATTACTCCCGTATTTCTTCTTCAGCCCTCACAATGTGCAGATTTTATTTGAAAACTGGTTAATGTTTTGTTTCCATGCATGTAATTCCTCCAGCTGGTGACCTGGGAAGAAAGTGGAACTGGTAGTAAAATGATTGAGCCTGTACTTACTTCCTGGATTAATATAAATGGCTAACGTTGTTCAGGCTTAAAACAGTATTATTTTAGATATTTAGATGTTCAATATCAATATTTTTTTAAATTAAAACCAGTGCCATAGGTCTGACACCAAGGTCCATGCCTGAGCCTGACTGCCAGTTGGTAGTGCCTGGCCTCATGCAGATGGTGGGTTTACACAGGGTTGCACCGTGTTGCTTCTTTGGGCTGAGTCTGACTAATGAAGAGGTCAGAAGAACTGGGGGGCAACTCAAACACTAGATGAGCAGATGGAAATGGTGTAGTATTGGTTTCAACTTATTTGACTGTCCTTGTTGTGGATTGCTACATATATACACTGTATGTGTGTAACCAAGTAAGTCATTTGGAATCAGTAAACATTTTGATGGACTACTCTCTTCTCTCATGTGGCTGGACAGTCAGAGGACAGTGTTCACATTGATTTTAGAGAGTTAAAATTGTAGGAGGGCAAAACTGAACTTGGTTTAAACTGGCCCTATTATGCTGCACTAGGCGCATGATTTGTCAAGAAAATTCACCAGGGGTTAAATCAGGATGTAGGTAGGTAGGTACTTTATTGATCCCTCAATGGGAAATTTCAGTGTTTCAGCAGCAATAGAGAACAAACAACATAACACCATGAGAACAATCACCACACACATATCTTGATAAACAAATTCCAGATTTTAAAACAGCCTAAATTATTCAAGAGAAAAATCAAGAACAGAATTTAGATATGTACATATTAACCACGCATTTTACCCCAGGATTTGAGTATTGCAATGTTTACTATTACATAGTCCCTCATAATTTCACCTAGCTTATCACTGCAGTGATGTATTGTACTGTCTGATTGCTGTGGCGAGGAATGACCTATGTTAACGCTCCTTCTTGCACTGGGGATGTAACAGTCTTGTGCTGAAAGAACTGTTCAGAGCCTCTACTGTGTGGTGCAGGGGATGGGAGGAGTTATGCATGATGGATGTTAGTTTTACCAGCATCCTTCTGTCCACCACCTCCTCAATGGAATCCAGAGGGCAGCCCAGGACAGACCCAGCTCTCTTAACCAGCTTGTTTAGTCTCTTTCTGTCCCTGTCCGTGCTCCCTCCTGCCCAAGCCACTACAGCATAAAAAACTGCAGATGCCACTACAGTATCATAAAATGTCCAAAGTAGTGCCCTGCGCACACCAAAGGACCTCAGTCTCCTCAACAAGTAGAGGCGGCTCTGGCCCTTCTTCTGACCCAGGTATTTAAAAGTGTCCACAATCTCAATATCTGAGCCCTGAAATCTCACTGGCGTGAGTGCTGGTGATTTCCACCAGGGGTCAATCACCATCTCTTTTGTCTGGCTGGTGTTGAGGACCAGGTGATTTTTCTCACACCACTCCACAAAGTCAGTAACAACCTCCCTGTATTCCCCCTCGTCCCCCCAGGATACACATCCAACAATGGCGGTGTTGTCAAAGAACTTTTGTAGGTGACAGTGGTGGGAGTTGTACTTGAAGTCCGACGTGTAGAGGGTGAACAGAAAGGGGGAAAGCACCGTCCCCTGGGGCGCCCCCATGCTGCAGACCACCACGTCTGATACACAGTTACGCAGCCTTACAAACTGAGGTCTGTTTGTGAGGTAGTTAATGATCCATGCGGACAGGTGTTGGTCCACACCTGCCCCCTCTAACTTCCCTCTCAGCAGTGATGGCTGGATTGTATTGAAAGCACTGGAGAAGTCAAAGAACATGACCCTCACCATGCTTCTGGTGGAGGTGTGGAGTACACCAACCCATCCACTGAAATATAATCCTTAGGCTTTTCTATATTTTCCCATTTTGTCACTAACAGGACATTGTATCTACATAATAGATACAGAATAGAACCAGAGTATTCCAAAAATACACAATTACTTATAGTAGTTTTTGCGTTTGTGCCTGATGCATTTATGTAACCCTGTTTCTCTTCAGGAAAACACACAGTATATTTCTAGAAATTGTAGCAATGAAACAGCAAAGTGGTTTTTTAACCCACATTTCATAATGTAATCATGCCCAGCATTCTTCACTCGTGTTTCTGTGTGTGTAAGTCATATCTGATTTTCCATTCACAGTGGAGACAAGCAAGTACAAGACTGAAACCTCAGCTCTCCACAAATTCCTGGGGATGAAATTCACTTAGACGAGCATGTTTTCTTGGATATTAAGTATTGAAGACAATTGCATTCTTCACTCAGCCTTCATCATTCCCCTCCTCCTCACCACATGCTCTTTGTTTTCCTTCTCTTGCCTGTGTTGTATTCTGTCAAAAAGGAAGGAAGCACACATACCTGTTCCTCTGCTAAAGGGACTATTTAACAAAAAAAAGCAAAGAGCAGCAGTCTTGTCTACTTTGTATCACACAACTTTTATGTCTATTATTTTTACCTCCTCTATTTATAATTTTTCCTCTGTCCTACATACATCTGAGACAGCTCTCCTGGGAGGTCTCTGCCACTAAAACTCCTACATGCTTTCTTTCTGCCTGCACCTTGTGATTAGGTCAAAGAACGCCGCACCAAAAGGAATAACAAAAAAAAAAGTCTTTCATATGTTAAATGGGTAACCAACATAGCAAATTTGATTAGTTGGTTTTGATACAACTGTCAATTGATTAGAGATGATGTTAAACCAAAACCAAGAGAGTGGATTGGTCTATGAAGGAAGGGAGGCTTTTTCAATTTAATATTCATTTTGATAGTGACATATTTTTAACCAATATCATGATTGTCAATCTGTAAATCACCCTGCCTGATAAATGTGCAAGGTCTGTGTTGGGCTCTGTGTTCACTGAACTTTCCAACTCAAAAGTTTTGGACAAGTCAGTTTTTTCAGACAAGTTTTTATAGGAAAAAAGTTAGCAGAGCCCTGCTCAACCTGCTAGTTGGATCAGCAGGTACTTATCATGTGCTGGACCTTTCTTGCCATGGTTACAGTAAGAAATGTGCAACAAGCTTAGGCCCAACCTCATCTTTATAAAGCTTTAATATTATTTTTGCACCTTTCAGACAAGTATCTTAATGTCACAGTCTCTAGAGGCCTTTCAGTAAAATATAATGGTATTCTTTAGATTCAGTTTTTTCTCTGTGGTGGATACTCATTATTTACTTGATGAGGATTTTGATGGAGAGTTTTTGTATTCTGTTGTCAAAATTGTGGGAGGCATGAATATTTCTAATGACACAAAGTAGGAGCTCTGACATCTCACTTGAGAAACATCAGGAGAGGATCAACCGTTTGCACTGGCCTCAGTCACAGAACCTCGTTAACCATGTCCCATGCAGCCTGATGGTTATTGTTGAGGTTTGTACAGAGGAGCCAAGCCACTGAGATGTGTTGCAAGCTCTGCCATGCCGTGTGAATGGATCTGGCTGCTTTCTTTGTGTAGGGCCTTTGTTCAGCTGGTGGCGCTGTCCCTATGTTCTGTATCTCTCCATTACTGAACTGGTTCCCATAACCTGGTAATCCTCCCTGCCCATACCTGCACCCACAAGGAAGCTTGACTGCTGGCTTGGTCAGCTCTGATTACACTACTTGTGGATGCTACATTCTCCTCACACCCCTCACCAGACACTCCCATCTGAGGCATCTACATTTGACAGAGAAAGTGTGAAATATTCCCACCATATTCCCACCTCTAGCAATATAACATTTACACCCCACTATGTGTTGCTACAACTTCGCACATGCTCTTTTTAGGAAGGCTGCATGCATGTGAGAGAAGTGTTAATTTGGCTATTAAGAAAGAGACTGTATGTGTGTGAATGAAAGCAGAGGCAGTGGGTCCATGCGGGGGTGTAATGGAAAGCAGTGGTTGTGTTAGCGTGCAGTGTGTGTGGAAATGCTGCATTGGAAGCTAGCAGGTGCTGTTGTTAGTGGCTCATGTGGGAGGCTGAGTTGGTCCTGGGTCTGCGCCATGCTCAGGCTCGCGCTGTGTGGGAGGACCATCATGTCATCAAGACTGCTTCACTGGGGCATCTTTGAGGGGTAAATACAGTTTCAGTGCTCACCTCTCATTAGCCAGGTGTAGATAAATGTTTTTCTGCAAAATATTGATAATGGAGAAGTTAATTGGACATGGCATAGAAATTAAAATGAATAGACAAATAGTATCCACAGCTACACTCTTGTTCTGCATCAAACACAGAGGGAGAAGCTACAAAACCTGCAGACCTCTATGACCTCGTGCAGGCCCCATGATTGAAGCTACAACTGAAATTGTGCCTTCCGTAGTTTTGGGGGAATTTGGATGTTTTACGACAAGTTACACTAGAACCTAGTGGAAAGGGGCTGGACCATGCATTAGTTGCACTGCAGTATTGGAAGGATTAGACAAGAAGATGAGGGAAACTGGTGACAGAATAAGAGGAAATTTTACTTTGCCATCTATGTTAGGAGTGTATTTTCCACACTTTTGTCACTAACTCGAAGTTTCAATTTTAGCAAGTACAACTGCAAGAGATTGCCTTTGAGATTAAGATTTTACATATAAACATAGGCTCAGTTTGTGAAATATAATGCAGTGTTATAGGTACTGTATATGTATAATTATATTGTATTAACCTTCCTGTTATGTTCTGGGTCAAATTGACCCAGTGCAAAGTAACAAAAAAAAATTTAAAAAAATAGTTAAAAATATTTTATTGGTATGAAACTTCGTCTGCTTGGCGTAATAGGTGTGATCAACATATAAAATGAAAATGGTTCAATTCACATATTTGCAACATCCCCCTGCATGTTTATATTACAAAGATACTGTTCAGGTCAACATAACAGGAGGGTTAAGAATAGCTCATCCAGCAATATAAACTGTAAAATTAGCTTTACTTTAATTAATTAAACATGATTCCATACTATTCCAAATACCATTTTGCAGTGGTGGAAGAAGTACTCAGATTGTTTAAAAGTAGCAATACCACAGTGTAAAAATACTCAGTTACAAGAAAAAGTCCTGCATTCAAACTGTTACTCAAGCAAAAGTATACAAGTATAATAATAATAATAATAAAATTTATATGTAAAGCACTTTCCAACTCGAAAGCACAAAGTGCTACATTGATAAAATAACAGTTCAAAACAATCAAGGCTAAAAGAGAAACATAAGACAAACACAAGCACTCATATAGCACAATTTCTACCTAGCCTATTATCACAAAAAGGGACTCAAAGATAGTGGTCATACAAGACCAATATCCAAGCTAAACATTAAAAGCTTGTTTGAAAAGATATGTTTTTAGAGCTGACTTGAAGGCTACCAGCTCAGTTATAGAGCGTATATCTAAGGGTAAGGAGTTCCACAATCTAGGGCCATGCACGGCAAAAGCGCGACCTCCCCATTTCTTATAGTGTGCAGGAGGAACAACGAGGGCGAGGTGACCTGACGACCGTAGAGTTCTGCGAGGGACATATCTGGACAGGAGGTCCGATAAGTACAAAGGGGCAAGGCCGTGTATGGCTTTAAAAACATAGAGCAAGATCTTGAACTCCACTCTCCATTTTTCGGGCAGCCAATGGAGAGACAACAAAACTGGGGCAATGTGGGCATGCCGATGAGTGTTTGTAAGCAAACGGGCGGCCATGTTTTGGACCAGTTGAAGCCTAGACAAAGATGACTGGGACAAACCGGCATACTAATAACAATGTATTCAGTTTTATCTTTGTTTAAATAAAGGAGATTCTGGGTTAACCAAGTTTTAACATCACGCAGACAGTTCTGCAATGCGACAAGCAAACCTGATTCCGGTTGTACCAGTGGCATGTAAATTTGAATATCGTCAGCCTAAAAATGAAAAGGAACATTATAACTGGATATAATGGCAGCAAGTGGTGACATATACAAGGAATAAAGGAGAGGGGCCAAAATGGAGCCTTGCAGGACGCCTGAGGTCAGGGAAGCTGTGCTGGAGGAATGGCCACCGATCATGACCGAATAGGTTCTATTGGTAAGATACGACTCAAACCAACTTAGCACCTCACCTCCCAGGCCAAAGAGGTGCTCAAGCTTCGAAAGTAAAATCAAATGGTCTACTGTGTCAAAGGCGGCTGATAAGTCCAACAAAGCTAGAATGACTAGCCATCCAGCATCAAGGGCTAATGCAATATCGTTATGTACCTTATGTAAAGCAGACTCAGTGATGTGTCGAGCCCTGAACCTTGATTGAAATTTGTCGACAAAGTACGAGCAACCAAATGTGCTTAAAGCACCAAAAGTATTCATTATGTAGAATGACACATTTCACATTAATGTACTGTATTTCCTATTATTGTAATATAATAATTGATGCATTATTGTGCACATTTAATGTTGTAACTGGTAAAGGTGGAGATAATGTTATTTCTCTTATATGGGTATAATTTTAAGTACTTTACACACTGCTGGATAGTTTGTGAATTTTCCACTGCGGATCAATAAAGTCATCTGATTATGCTGTTTTGTTTTAACTGTCTTTTCTGAAAAGTAATTAATAGCTCACATGCAGTGAGAACAAACAGAACAGTTTTCTCTGATATATAGTGCAGAGAATTTTTGATACTTCAAAAACATTTTGCAGGTATTACATATGTACAGTACTTTTAGTTTTAGTTTGGGTACATTGTGAATGGAGTACAACTTTAAAGTTCTTGGCAAAACTATGACCAAGCAAGAGATTGAGTTTTGTCAAAAGGATTTACAATGACTGTGGCAATGATTTGTTAATGTGAAAATGCTACACTCCTCTGCACCTCTAAACCCCTGAAAGCTTGAAAATATTTTAATTAGTGTGGATTTCAAGGGAGAGTAAAAGCTCAGAAAAAGCTGTTTGCTGTTTCAAAAGCTTTTCCAGCCTTAGTGTGATTCTCGGGTAAACAACAGAATATGTACATTTCCACACACTTTGTTGTGGAGCTGTCAAGTGTGACTGGTGAATTATTACTATAAAAAAGCCCTCATACATACTCCCTAAAACAGCACCATCATCATTATCAGCTGCAAGAAATAAACATTTGCAAACAGTCAAACATGTGCAAAGCCTCTTGAGCACACACGGTACACTTTCCACAGTTGCATGGCAGCTGGTTCTATGTCCCAGCTAACTGCAGTCAGAGATACAAGGTCCCTCAAATGGGGGAACAATTTTCTCCAAATGCATGGTAATGTTTGAAATAAATAAGCGACATTATGCATAAAACTGAAAATGATTACCCGCTTTTAAAAGCCTTTATGAATATTTATAAAGCATGACTGTTGCCATTTATATCCCAGCCTTTTTGGATATTTAGTCACCAGCAGCTAATAGAAAAGCCCATGTTCCCTCTCATTGTTTCAACATGAGGCTGACTTGAACATTAAGGCTTTACAAAAAATATATTACCTTTGATTGCTGACTAAATTTTCATTTTCATAGCCTTCAGGGGCTTTTATGCCGTTTTGTGTGCTCTTATATGTGAGTATAACTGTGTGTCTGTTTGAGTGTTTTTTATGTTTTAAAGAAGCCTGCAGGCACAAGGTTGTGTAGGACAGCGTTTCTCTCCCCTTTAGCTGTGATTGTCAGGGTTATTTAAAGGCAGAGGGTCCAATGTTCTCTTGGCTTTAAGGACACCATAATCCGGTGGCAGAGAGATGAAAAGAGAGAGGTAACTCGTTCATCCATCCGTAGGGATTTTCCCTTCAAGGGCCTCATCATGATCTCTCCAAATGAAACCATTATCTCAACATTTCTGCCCCAGGCACTCCGACTATTTTATTCTTTCTTCATTTTACACACACACATTCACATTACATCCTCTCTGCTCCACTGAACTTTCCCTTTTTTCCTCTCTTTGGACCAGTATTTTGGAGATATGAAGGAAAGATGAAAGATAGAAGTTGACAGTGGCAGAGAGCTGTTGGATGGTGGGAATGGAGAAGGGTGAGTAAAGGGGTGGAGGTGTCAGGAGAGGAGGAACCAGCAAAGAGGGAAGTGTCAGAGACTGAGGGGATGGTGGTGGAGTGTGTGTATGTGTGAGTGTGTGAGAGAGAGACTGGAGATGACTCCTAATTCAACCCAGGAAAAGCTGAGATTTGGTTAGCTTGTCATAACAGATGCCTCCACCTGCCCAGAGGGAGAGCTGTTCTCCACCTGGCATGATTCAGTTTGAAATGTCTCTTAATATATTAGTTGGCCATAATGGATCCCATGGCTCATACCTGCAGACATGCCTGTCTTTTATCTCCACACACTCACCACCCACCAATCCCCAAAGGAAGGGGAAGGGAAGGGGGTAAAAAAAGGGAGGAAAAGAAAAAAGAAACAGAGTGAAAGAGAAAGGGCACCGATCACAGCGGTAACGGTGAATGGCCGCAGGACTGAAACAAATCACCTGTAGATGATTCTATTATGTGCAGTCACAGAGGAGCTGTTCACACAGCCTGCTGCTCTGCAATCTGCTTAGAAGCAGTTCTCAAGACAGAACCAATGAAAGTACTGTGATACACATCATTGCAGAAAAAGATTTTTTTTTGTGTGCGATAGGCCCCACTTTTGGAGCTGATCTGCATGCATGTGAAGGCAGTCATGGTCTATTGTGGTCACAATTCTGAGGAAACTAGTATGAGTAAAAGCATCAGTCCCCCCCCAAAATACCTCCTATTTGCCTTCCTACCCTCTGGTCGGAGGTTCAGAAGTGTGAAGTGTAGGACCTCCAGACTGAAAAACTTTTTCTTTCCCTCTGCCATCAGACTCCTAAACAGCTGAGGAGTTTATGTCATGTACTGTCGACCTGTACTGTTTACATTCTCAGTTTGCACAAGCATAATTGCACATTGACTGCTGCACATGCTGCTTCCATGCAGCATACATTCTCTTATTATATTCTTATATATTTTTTATTATATTGCTGCATTTGCTGCTTAAAGTGCCTTAGATTTTGTGTTACTTATTTATCTACTTTATATTTCATTTGTATTTTGTGGCATTCACGTGGACAGCAAAGTAAGAATTTCATTGTACAGGGAAACACGTCTCCTAACTGTGCATATGACAAATAAACACTTTGACTTTGACCTTTAATTACCTCATTCTTCCAACAAATCTGAGATGGTGAAGTGCAGCAATAACTGAAACATTTATTACAATATGTTAACCACACAGTCAAAAGCCCCTTCAAAAATCAACAAGTGAATTGTGCGCTATAAATTGCACACGTTCAAAAGAGCAAATATAAGATAAAAAATAAAAAAATATATAATATTTTGTAATATATATATAATTCTTTGTAAGCTGCATTAAAATAATTTTAATTTAGTATTTACATAAGGAACTCAGTCATTTTCACTTACAAACATTTCAAAAGTGAATTTTGAAAGCAGCATTTTGTTTTTGTATTCCGAAATGACTTTTAACTTAGAACTTCAGGGCTTATTCAAAAATACAGCTTACTGAAGGTATGCTTGTATGTCTGACAAGTTATGTCAAAACTAATTCTAGTATGGTTTAACAGGCTGGAATTTATTTTAAAAATGAATTAAAGTTTCTGAATTTTGTTCTGCTAGATTTCATCAAACTTGCATATTCCTCAAACAGGCAAACCATCATTACAAAAAAGCATTTGCTTTTTATTCAAATTCCTGAAACAACTTACATGAAAGGGTCCTGACAGTTTGAATTATGACTCCTGTCCTCTAGAATTTATGTTACAAGTCATATAAAGTAATGGAGAAAATACATTGTCTTTCCATGCCCTCTAGAATGACAGAGAGAGGAGAGGAACTCAGAGCATCATGGTGCCCCCCAGCAGCCTAGGCCTATAGCAGCATAACTAAGGGAAGACTCTGGGTCAGCTGATCCAGCCCTAACTATAAGCTTTATCAAAAAGGAAAGTATTAAGTATTAAGTCTAATTTTAACTGTGACTGGGCGCTGGTTCCATAGGAGAGAAGCTTGATAGGTAAAGGCCCTGCCTCCCATTCTACTTCTCTGTGGACTCTAGGAACCACAAGTAGACCTGCACTCTGAGAGCGAAGTGCTCTGTTAGGATGATAAGGCTCTACGAGGTCTTTAAGATATGATGGAGCCTTGTCATTAAGGGCTTTGTATGTTAGGAGAAGGATTTTAAATTCTATTCTGACTTTTACAGGGAGCCAGTGGAGAGAAGCTAATATGGGAGAGATATGATCTCTCTTGCTAGTTCCTGTCAGTACTCTGGCTGCAGCATTTTGGATTAACTGGAGGCTTTTTATGGAATTATTGGGACATCCTGATAGTAAAGAGTTACAGTAGTCCAGCCTGGACGTAACAAATGCATGGACCAGTTTTTCAGCATCACTTTGAGATAGGATGTTCCCGATTTTGGTGATATTGCGCAGGTGAAAGAAGGCATTTCTAGAGACTTGGTTTATGTGTGATTTAAAGGAAATATCCTGGTCAAAAATGACTCCAAGATTCCTCACAGCAGTACTGGAGGCGAGAGCTATGTTATGTAGCTGTGCCATGATCGCTCACTTGCTGGAGCGAGGTGAGCAAGCAGGCGGGACTCAGGAAGCAGACACACGGTTCTAACATGAGATTTTATTAGAAACAAACAGCAGGTGAATAGTGACAGTTTTAGAGAAGAGGCCCAATGAGGTGCTGAGACTGGGGATGAGTAGGTTCATCAGGGAAGTGAATTCACTGGAGCTCAATGAGTGGGGAAGTCCAGGGAGAGGAGTTGGGTGTTGCAGTCAGAGGCAGAAAGCTCTAGCAGCAGAGAGGACAGGAGATAAGTACAGCTGGTAGTGGCTTATGCTGACTGACCTGAGAGCAGAGAGGGAAGACTTCAGCCAGGATGGATGAGGCAAGTGTTGCTGGAGTGGAGCTTGGAGAGAGACGTACAGAGATGGCATGGCTTGAAAGCTGGAGAGACTTGAAGAGTTGCAGAGGCAGAAAGCAGTCATGGTTTTAGGAGTGTCAACAGGGAGAACCAAACTCTCGTGGAAGTAATCCTCAACATACTGGCACTGGAGGAGCCTCTGCCAGAGTCTTAAATAGGAGGTTGGTGATGAAGCAACCAGTTTTAGCTGTGTAACTCAGCACAGCTTTGTGCCACACCCAGGACAGAGAGCCTGCAGAGAGGAAAGAGGGAGAGAGAAAGAGCCAGGAGGAGAGGCAGGTGGTGCAGAGCAAGCCTGACAAACTGTGTCAGGCTTAAACTATGCAGATTTCTAAGGTTTTCGGGCCTAAGTACAAACTTTGGTTTTGTTGTAATTTAGAAGTGAGAAATTACAGCTAATCCAGGTTTTTGTTTGTAAGACTTGTTTGAATTTTGACCAACTGATCTGATTCATCTGTGCTCACAGATAAATATAACAGTATCATCTGCATAATAATGGAAATTTATGCTGTGTTTTCTGATAATATTGCCTTATCTGATTGCCAATACGGGTTTAGGTCGAAACGATCAACATCCTTGGCCATTACTGACCTGATGGAGGACATTACAAGTGCTATGGATGAGAAAAAATATACGATGGGGATATTTATTGACCTAAAAAAAGCATTTGATACAATTAATCATGAACTATTAATGGATAAGTTAGAGAAATATGGGATCAGAGGAATGGTTTGGAAATGGATCAGAAGTTAT
>NW_018128144.1:236496-249383 GCF_001952655.1 Monopterus albus | reverse complement strand
GCATTGCTATAAGTGGGGTAAAACTATGGAATAATTTAAGTGTGGACATGAAAAACAGTAATAGAATTGAGGAGTTTAATTATAAATATAAATGTATGTGTCATTCAAAATATATGCAAAAATAAGAGATTTAATCATGAATGCATGAAGGAAACACTCTGTTTTAAAATTTCTGTGTATTACTTGTCTGGTGAAGAAGAGAATTACCTATGTAGAGATACTGCTTGCAGCCAATGATGCATGAATAAGATGATGTTATGGGGTAGGACTGGATAAGTCTGACTTCTTCCTACTCCATTCAAACATGTACTAGGTATAAGCAAACTGATTCTGGATTAGCATTGGTTGGATTTGTGTAATTATGTGTGTGTTGATATCTTTTGTTTCTACATGTTTGAAAGAATAAATAAATCAAATCAAATCAAAGGGAGCATGTATAAAATTAGAACTGGACCTAACACAGAGCCCTGTGGAATGCCATGACTAACTTCAGTCTGTGTGGAAGAATCATCATTAATTTGAACAAACTGGAATCTGATTTTTTCTGAGGCTAGGAGAAGATCATTGGTGACATTCAACAGTGCAGTTTCTCTACTATGATGG
This sequence comes from Monopterus albus, assembly GCF_001952655.1. Taxonomy (NCBI): domain Eukaryota; kingdom Metazoa; phylum Chordata; class Actinopteri; order Synbranchiformes; family Synbranchidae; genus Monopterus; species Monopterus albus. The sequence continues at coordinate 248,780 of NW_018128144.1, read as the reverse complement.
ACTATATAACCAGTCTGAAAATCCTCAAACAAATCATTCTAGTGCAAGTGGTCACATAACTGCTTTGCAGCAGCTTTTTTGTGGTTTTTACAAATAAATGGGAGATTGGATATTGGTCTATAATTACCTAGAACACCTGGGTCAAGAGTAGGCTTTTGAGTAGAGGTTTAATTACAGCAACCTTAAAAGCCTGCAGAACATAGCCTGTTAATAGAGAGAGAGGTTACTCAGATTTAATATGGACGTGTTGATTAGGGGTAAAATGTCTGAGCAGCCTGGTTAGGATGGGGTCTAAGAGACATGTTGATGATTTAGATGAAACAATTGTTGGGGTCAACTCAGAGAGACCTATGGGAGAGAAGCAGTCTAAGTATAAATGAGGTCTCACAGATGTTTCTAAAGCTGTTGTACTTGAAGATACATCTGTGAAAGTTGTGGGAATGATTTGATAATTTTTTTTCTTTAATAGTTGTGATTTTATTTGTAACGAAGCTCATGAAGTCACTACATTGCTGAAAAGAAACCTGGGTTCTTATTTTCCTTTATCAATGTTGAATAATATGTGGTTCTGGCACTACAAAGGTTTTTTTTCTTTTCTAATTAAACCATTTTTCCAAGGGTGGCACAGTGATGCAAACAGGAAGTTTGCATGTTCCCCCCTGTGCCTTCTTCACCACAGCAGTCTGGTACAATGTCCGCATTACTGCTGATGCTCTGGCTATACAAGGACTGCGTGGCTCATACCAATGACCCCAGTGCTTCATACTCCTGAAGTACCCACCACAAGGTCCCATGGGGGATAATAGGCCTTCTACAAGTACACAAAACATATGTAGACTGGGTGGGCAATCTCCCAGGATCCTTCCAGTGACCTTGCAAGAGTAAAGAGCTGGTCCAGTGTTCCATGACCTGGATGGAATCTTCATAGTTCCTCCTGAATCTGAGGTTTGACAATCAGTTGTAGCCTCCTTTCCAGCACCCTGGCATAGGCTTTCCCAGGGAAGCCAAGTAGTGTGATACCCCGATGATTGGAGCACACTCTCCAGTCCCCATTTTTAATAATGGGGACCACCGCCCCATTTTTCCTGTCCACATTCACTGTCCCCATCCTCCGTGTGACATTGAAGAGGCATGTCAACCAAGACAGTCCAACCAGGTTCAGAGCCTTCAGCATCTCAGGGTGAACCTCATGGTTCCTCGCCACCTTGCTTTTTGGTTACTTCAGTGATCTCTGCCAGGGATATGGGTGAGGTTTTCCCTGAAACTTACAACTCTTCCTTCTCCTTGGAAGACATGTTAGACGGGTTCAGAAGTTGTTCAAAGTGCTCCTTCCACCACCCGACAATATCCCCAGTCCGAGTCAGCAGTTCTCCTCCCTTGCCAAACAAAGCCTGGGCCAAGCCCTGCTTCAGGAGACCCCTAGGCCAGCCTAGCCCTGTGGTCCTCCAGCTACAGCCTGACAGCTTCCTTCACTGCTGGTGTCCACTAGTGGGTTCTCAGGTTGCCACCACAACAGGCACCAGCAATCTTCTGGACACAGCTAAGAGTAGCTGCTTTTACAATGGAGGATTTCAACATGGCCCATTCACATTCCATGTCCCCAGCCTTCCCCGGGACATGAGAGAAATTCTTTCAAAGGTGTGAGTTGAAGACCTCCTGGACAGGGGCTTTAGCCAGGCATTCCCAGTGCACCTGCTTTACACGTTTGGGTTTGCCAGATCTGTGTAGCAGCCTCCCCCACCATCTGATTCAACTCACCACCAGGTCGTGATTAGTTGACAGCTCTGCTCCTCTCTACCTGAGTGTCCAAGACATATGACCTTAGATCCAATGACACGACAAGAAAGTCATCATCATCATAAGTAATCTAAGGCTTAGGGTGTTTTGGTACCAAGTATGCTTATGAACGATCTTATGCTCGAACATGGTGTTTGTTATGGCCAATCCATGACTAGCACAGAAGTCCAATAACAAAGCACCACTCGGGTTCAGGTTGGGCAGGCTGTTCCTCCCAATCACCATGTTCAAGGTTTCTCCATCATTGCCAATGTGAGTGTTGAAGTCTCCCAGTAGAACTATGTACTCCCCAGGTGGTGTGCCCACCCAGGGTCTCCAAGTAGGCCACATAGACTGAGCACATAGGCACAAACAACAGTCAGGGTTTTCCTCTCAGTGACTTGAAGTTGCACAGAGGCAACTGTCTTGTTCCATTGGGAGAACTTCCCATGGGTTTATATACAGTTTGAGAAAAATAAGTTGTCTAATAATGAACTGAATGCACTGTTGAGGCTGTCACTGTCAGCATCTCCATGAATATTAAAGTCAACCACTATGATTATTTTATCTAAGCACTAAATCAGACGAGACTTCAGTTAAAAACCCTGAATAAGGGGCAGGTGGACGGTAAACAATAACAAATAGAACTGGTTATGGTCAAGTAAAGTTTGTGGAAACTTCAGGAAAAACTGTCATGGTTAAAAGAAAACAGATGATGGAAACAGGAAACAAACAGGAATCTGGCATGTAAACATCTGATGTTTTGTTGGCTCATCAATCCACCATGACATCCTCTCTATACAGGTTTATTCTGTCTTTCCTCCGCTAAAGCCCTCCTGTATTCGGTGCAGCTCCCAATAATGTCTGGCTGCAACTACTCCTTTTTTTTTTTTTTTTACTTTAGTTACACAGTGGAACATGCAGCAGGTTTAGCATTCCAATCATTTAGCAGGCATGCAGCCAGAGAGCATCGATGCATGCGTATGCATTATTAAAATGATGATTATCTTAATATCTTATATTTTCACCACATTATCTTCCTGTCAGATAGGCCTTTTTGACAAGGAACTGAAGCTATTATATCTATGCTCTTTTTGAAGCCACCACACTTATTTGACAAAACAGCAGTAGTAGACAGGCAACTCCTGTGCTCTGCAAGATAAAATGTCTGTTTTTGTCAAAGGAGTGTGGTGGCTTTAAAAAGGGTGATATAACAGCTTCAGTTCCCTATTGGAAAGGACTATCTTATGAAAGATAAAGTGATGCAAATAATCTAGAGTACCCTAATGATTTTTAGGCATGCCGCCAGTAATGTTAGTCCTAAACAAAACCCTCTGTTAAAAACATTTAGTCTTTGTGCATTATCATATGCAGCTCTTGTCTTTCACACCCACACAACTATGGGGGTGACTGTGGTTCAGTGGGTAGAGCAGTGCTCTTCCAACCGGAGGTTCGAATCTCGGTGCCTGCAGTCCATGTGTCGAAGTGTCCTTTGACAAGACACTGAACCCCCAAGTTGCCCCCGATGGTTAGAGCCATCGGTTGAGTTGGCACTGCAGATGGCTGCCTCGGTTCTGTATGTAATTGCTTGTGTGTAACATACTTGGCCAATAAAGGTGATTATCCTTATCCTTACAAGACCCTGACAGGCAAAGTAACGCAGTAACCGTCATGCAGAAGACTTCTTCTTTCTCTCTGCTTCTGATGTTTTTGTTGCAGCATCTCATCCTCCACCAGCCTACTGTGGATTTAGAGGTGTAACGTGAAGTGGTCTTGCACACTGCAGGCTGCAGGTGGATCCTTCTTAGCCGGTTGACTATTGTCCCAAGCTGCCTGGCCCCAGTTCATGTTTGTGTTTATATTTCAGAGTGTGATCCTTGCTCTTCATAGTCATAGTGCCATTTTGTGTATGGCCAGAATGGACATCAACAGTAGGCATGTAACAGGGCAAACATGGATTCAGCAAGCATAGCTGTTGTTTTGGCTTCTTTTTATTTCTTCAGAATGTGCTGCTTTTTTAAAGGTGGCAGTTCAACTGAGACACTTCCTGTTGTTCAAGTTTTCTCTGCCAATCAGAATGTAGTAATGTAAATGGCTGGACTGAGGGAGGAGCAGCGTGTTCAGGGACTTGCTTTTGAACAGGGCCAGAAAATCATGGGCACTCTCAGCTTCTAAAACAATCAAAACACACAAACCCTGGTATGGTTTGGGTACAACATAGTTGCTGGAAGTGGAAAGATGGCATTTGTTGCTCTACAATAATGTCACATGATTTGCTCTCATCATAATTATTGTGGGTGCTAGGGCTTTGTCGCTTAGTCGGAGATGTTTTCTGCCACTTGCTAAACACCTCTAAATATAATGTAGCCCAGTACAACACCACCTTTAACTATGATCCTATTAATAAACATATGATTGAATGTATACATTTGTGACAATTTCACCAAAAACAGAAACATTTTGAGCAGGCAAAAGTGGTGCGGTGGTAGAGCAGTTGTTTCCCAACCAGAAGGCTGAAGGTTCAAATCTCAGTGCTGGCAGTCCATGTGTCAAAGTGTCCTTAGGCAGGACACTGAACCTGCCCCTGATGGTTAGAGCCATCAGTTGAGGCGGTGCTGCAGATGGCTACTATCAGTTCTGTCCAGGACAGAAACAAATTCCTTGTGTGTAACATACTTGGCCAATAAAGGTGATTATCCTTATCCAAAAGTGTCACACTAACAAAGTGGCTTGTGAGTGTATGTCAGCTGTACAGTATATTATATCAGCTTGAGGTCACTAAAACACTTAACCTTATAGTTCTGTTACTCTTTGCTGAAGGGACTTTCTGAATCATGACATTTTGGGCCATAAACCCAACCTTAGCCACAGCATTAACAGATCAGAAAATGGTAAAATGAAGCAATCTGTAAAGTCTTTCACCAGCTTGGTTCCACACAGTGGATCAAATTAAACAAGTTCATTACAGGGACAAGGCAGATTGTTCCACTGCATCCATCATCCAACCCTCTACCATTAGTCCTGTCTCCCACATTCCCACAGAGCCTGTTGGGATCTGGGAGACAAAGCAATCAGCCTGCCCTCAGCCTTTGATAAAGAATCAGAGAATGCCATGAAGCTGACCAAGACGTGACCTTGAGGCTACAGCATGATTTCATTACTGGGAAAGCTGAGACGATAGAGGTGAGGTGTCTGAGGAGTACAGACAGCTGCTTGCTAAATGGGAAGTGCACTGAAACATGATGATTTCATTGAGCTGGCACTTAGTGAAGACATGTACAGCAGTGGGAAACACAAACACAGTATGTGCACATGGATGCACAGAGGTATTACAGTTTGGAGAAACTGTCGGATAGCAGATAAGACCTCCAGTTCAGTAAATATAACTGTCTTGTCATTTCCTTTTTGAGAAAGACACAGACTTCCACCTCTCAGATTGATTACAATTTGCTGTGAATAAAGGCCCTTTCAGACATGGCAACACTGCTGGCTTCATCTGTCTGTTAAAGTAGTGGCTTTCTGGCTTCCAAACATACTATAGGTTTCTGTTGCATAAACATTCGGTATTATACAAACATGACAGAGCATTTTCTAGCTCTGCATTCCAGACATACTGTAGCAGCAATGCTTGTGCAGTATTTGGTGCCTGGGTCAATGAAGGACAACTGGAGAAAGTAATGATATGAAAGAAGAAAAGTTCACAGGCCGCATCACTGATGGATTTTAAACCTCATGGTGCAGCTGAAGGCTTAACATCATTACGGACAACTTGATCCTCATAAAATATTTTGACAGGTTTCTTCCTCCCATACGTTGTATTTAACGAAAAAAGACCTCATGTTTACAGTTTCTAAGAAAAAGCTATATTTTGACGCTGCCATCAAGGGGAACTTGGGGGGTTCAGTGTCTTGCCCAAGGACACTTTGACATGTGGACTGCAGGCACTGAGATTTGAACCCTCAAACTTCTGGTTAGGAGACAACTGCTCTACTTACCACACCACTGTCGCCCCATAAGAAAGACAACACATCAACCACTGGACCAACCTTCTTATAGAATACATCACACTAGAAAAAATATCATCCACCCATAAGAATAATATACCAACCTTCACTGACACTTGGAATCCATTTCTAATCTCTTTTAACTTAAACCAGATACCTGAGGCCGAAGCCACGCACATTCCCACCAACTCCTAGAAATATAACAAGCTGCTTTTTACTTCATTATGGTTACTGTTACTGTTCTGTTTTGAGTATCACATCTATCAAACCAAATTAACTGAGAATATTACCTAGCCCCCCCCACCCCCCCCCCTTCCCTCTCTTTCTAATCATTTACTGATCTGTTAATTTCATTTATTTTTGTCTTATGAATGTGTTTACATATATATCTGAGTGTATACATAAGTATGTGAATGGAAGAGTATAAAGTATATGATTGATATTGCTTTATTTCTTTTTTCCCCTTTTCTTCTTTGTTATTTTATTACCACAATCATTCCTTTACATTTATACCCACTTTCCTAGTTTATTTGGTTGAATTCTATTTTCCCTTAAGTAATGAATATCAGTCTGCATAGAGTTGGATACACACACACTGCACACTTTCACACACACAACTCAGTACCCTCAATTAATAATCCCTTTGCCTCTTTTGTTAATGTCTGTTGTCTCATTTGTCTCATGTAGTATGTTATGTGCTTTGTCCTGTAAATGTGTTATTTTGTGTTGCAATAAAATTTAAAAAAAAAAGACAACTCAGAAGTTCTTATCTCAAATGTTTTCACTTAAATTTGATCGGGCATTTATACAGTAGAGTCGTGCACATACACACATCCCACTCTTGCTCACACACATAAACACATTCCGATTCACCAGCAGTGTGACCCTGAGAGCAGCTCTAGATGAACGATGACGAGATTTGCTTAAAAAGCCAGACATCCCATTTTCTATGTTATCATTGAGTCACACTGGTCTCTCCCACCATCGGAAAATGTCTTTTCTTGACATTATAATTCAGCACACACTCGAAGACACTGTTTTCTCCTTGCAGAAAATAGAATTTCTGTACAGTGATTTGCTCCTCTTTTTGTTTTCTCATTATCTGTTAAACATGTTTTGTACCTCTCCATCCATTTCTAACCCTCTAAAATCTCATAGAGAAGTAAAAAATGAAAAGTCATGCTATGTATCTTTATATGCCTAGATTCAATTTTACTCCTTCCCACTTTTCAGATTCTTATTATTTCTACTAATAAAGAGAGCTTGGCTGCAATTTACTGGAAATTGTATCCGGAATAGAGTAGACAAATTTCCTGAATGACAAAAGGAGGGGACTTCCTTTCTAGTAGTGTACAAGGAGGTGCATGACTTCTTCCTTGTTTTTCCTGTCCTCCAGCCCAGTCACTGGGTTAATGGAAAGATTCAGAGAATTACAGCATGCATGTACTGGTATGAGAGTTCATTCCATTTCTCTCCTTTCAAATCATCTGTAAAAGCTGTGCTGATACTGAACATTCACATCACACTGGGTTCTTTCTTGATTTATTTATGAGCTACATCAAAGGCAGACCTTCATTTCTTTGTGTTTGACAATGACGGTTCTCTGAAGCTTAAGCTGAATTTATGATGCAACTTAAAGGTATCCAAAATCAATTCTTTTTAAAATATTAACAATGGATCAAATGCCTATGTGTAACATGAAACCTGCACAGATTTAACACAAACATTTTTTTAGTCCAATTTTTGTTCACGCTCATGGCTTTCATCGGGCATGGGCCCAGCAGCTGCAGGCAGCTGTTTTCAGTGAACATTGTCTGATTAACCCACTGTACTGTCCACTACCAGCACCAGGCACCAGACATGGCACAGCTAGAGACCAGCTGGAAACAGAGTGGAGCGTTTAGCCGCTAAAGAGCTGAATATTTTTCTCGGGCTTCTTTTTCAGCCCAGGTTGACAAAAGCATGGCTCCAAATCAATGCTAATGCTATGTATGCTAGATGTGTGAATAGGATGCTCTTTGCTAATACAATTGCCATGTTCTGGCTACGTTCCAGTATACAGAGTCTGAGAGACTTTTGATTCCTGGGAAGCTGTGCTGGAGACAGGACAGCTCGTTCTGAGGACAGTGATGGCCTAAATGAATGTTGGTAGAACTGTATGAATGGATGCCTCAAAGGTTATTAAGCAGTAAGAAGTAATTCCAGTAGAATTGTTCTCAACAGCTATTTGACAGTTTGTGTAAACACTAATTCTTTGTTGGCCATAAAAGAGGATACTGGCACAAACAACTGGCTAAAAATTGGCAGCATTAATTCAAAATCTGTTTATCAAAGCATCCACAGTACAGTGGATAAAATGTGTGATTAAAAAAAAATAGCAGAGAGGAAAGGAGGATGGAGGGATAAAACAGGAGGGCATGTAAAATCTAAGTCTCCAGTGACCTGTGGAACCTCCATTCAGGGTATTGAACATCCACTACTGAACCCATTATGGCTGGGAGACTTTATAGACAACTCTGCATTGGAGCCATCAGGAACTGGATACCTTAATTAATTGGACAGAGAAGGAAGGTTCTGTTTGTGTACATTTACGATTATTGGCTGATGTTTCCTTCTTAGCTAAGTCCATGAGTCTGTCAGGATGCTTCCATATCTCATCAGAGCCCTGACTGATCCTTTAAACGGACTAGAATTATATCACAATATCAGGGGGCATCACGCAGGAGCACCAGGGAGAAAATCGCTTCAGGAGGAATGTGTCCTCATCTCCCTCATTTTTCCCCTTTACTCAAGATAATATCACACACTCGCCTGAGCACAGAAAATCAATATGCCTCAGCTAAGTTCAACACCAAAGCTACTCATTAAAAAGAGAAGGAGCACACACACTGTTCAGAGTATTGGTCCAACCAGGCTGAGTTAAGCTGCAGGGATTGTTATCATTGTTCCACAGAGAGATCCACAGAGGGAGAGCTAGAAAAGAAGAGAGATAAAAAGATGTACTGGCTGGCTATTAGCTAGCTGTTTCTCCTTGCAGACTGACTGAGGGAGTCACCCCTCATAGCGACTGAATGTCCACCTCAGCACACAGAGAATTAACAGTTGATACGGAGGAGGTTCAATTGTAAAGCAGAATAAGACTGTACTCCCTTTTCTCTAAACACCTGACTCACAAGTTGACTGGAAGCTTCATTGTCTGAGCAACGCAGCAAGATGCAATGGGAGTCGATATCAACCAGTTTCTTAATCTCTGGGGTTAAGTTAATGCCATATAGAGTTACATTTAGTTTAAAGACTGAGGTTTTCCTCCTGTAAAAAAACGACTTAGTAGGGCATTTGTGCCTACAGCTTATTATGACTAACAGTACATATTATGGTTTGGTAACCATATATGACGCAGAAAGTCAGTGTTAGGATGAGTCCATGGTGGATGGATGGGTATAAAAAACACAGGACTTTCTCACAGGACACTGTGTTTGATCACTGTGTACATATTTCTTCAGCAGACACCTTGAGTAAACATCTAGAGGATTTACGTAGATGGCTGATTGTTGACACTTATCCTGGAACATACAGTACCTACACTATTCCGACTAAATATGTCTGACTGAAGACCATACTAACGTTAAATTCACATCCACCATATTAACGTTAAACCTAAATCAAGTGGGACGAGCTGGATCGAATGTCTAGTTTGTTCACAGTCATTAACCCATCTATCATCTTTAATGCTTTATCACATCCATTTCCTTATAAATGCAGCCAAATTTATTCTATAAATGTGTATGACTTTTATCATGTATGGCTGCTGATATGGGTCACATGGCTGTAGCAACAGAATGGATGAGACCAAGAGTGTACAGTAGATCTTTGTTGTGGATTGCAGTGTGCTGTGCTTTCTGCCTTCCAAGAAGTTGCTTCCTACAACTGTAGTTTGCTCATTGACATTTCCAGATGTGAGTAGTTCACAAAGGTTGTGACTGAGGAGAGAGGCTGACATTTTGTGTCTCTATGAGTGCTTGACAATGGCTGAGAAGCACTGACATTTGTGAAAGTGCCAACCAGAGCACTCTAAGATTTTCTATTATGAGAGGGAGAGGAAAATTACACATCACACACATATCTGTTGCAGTAATCTATGTTCATAGTATGTCAGATACAAATGAAAAAGATGACTGGTAGAGAAAGAGGAAGAACAAAGTACAGGAAGAAAAAGGAGAGCACTGAATAAAGGCCAGCTGATAGAATAAATACAACAAGTTAGTTGCAATTCTCAAGTGACTCGCTGTGTGAAAGCATCATCAATCTTTTCCTTCTAAACCTCCCTCAACTGCTGCAGACAACACCCCGAAGTATGTAAAGCCTTCTGCTCTTGATCCTGTATGAAAAAGGTACAAACTGTTCCACACAAACAGACCATTGAATAATAAACACCCTGCTCTGGGAAACAAATTCACAAGTGCATGTGCAGAGACAGAACAGGCTAAATAAGGATAGCTGGTGTAAAAATATAAACATTTGAAAATTAAATTCCATAGCTGGAATTTTTAAATATTCCTTAAACTACTGAAAATTCTCAAATCTATAAATATGCAAATGCGAGGAGACCTCTCCCACTACCAGTTCCGTAATAAAAAAGTGGAAACCAAACATGGTTTGGTTTAACATAACATGAACACTTTGATTGCCTTAAACTGGTGTCAGACACCCAAGCCAAACTGGTCACGTCCCCTTCCAACAGGCCTGGGATGACTGGAACAAACGTGTCAGGACATGAAAAGTTTTTGTTTTGCCCTGTGAAGTGTGTCATAATAAACGACAACTGATTCTGTATCTAAAACACTATAGGGGCAGATTAGCCTCCTAGGTGACAACAATAAGCTGGACTGTAGAAAAGTATAATGTAAGAACTGCACATAATGTCATTTAAAAAGATGTAGTAAAAGCAGATAATGTCCTGCAATAATGTAATAAAAATGGTGAGCACAAAACATGTTTTTGTACATGTATTAAATTATCACATTTTGTGCAAGTTACTACATTTAGTGGCAATTTTTCTGTTAAAAATGTAATGACCGGACATTTTATAATAACAAATAAAATTTAAGTAGTTCAGACATTCAGACACTTTTTAACCATCCAACAAACTCTCATTAGAGTGTACTGGCATCTTATAAGCATGTGCTTTCTTTGCACCATTACAAAAAGCGCCTCAAAGGTCCGTGTTTCATGGAGGAAGACATCATAACAAAGCCCTATATTCTGGGAAGACATAACTGGTGTATGTGTTGTGGTCTTCAGGATCTAAACCAAAAAATCAGTGTGTGAAGGTCTGACATATGGTACCTTTAATGGAACCAATATGCAGGTTTTGCAGCCATGTCTAAAGGAGGCAGTATTTATAGCTGTTCTAAATGGTGACATTTGGAGGTGAGGGAGGAGGCTGTTGTTGAAGCCTCTTCTCTGTGCATCCCACTGTTGCTTAAAAATTGTCTACATTTTGCTTGCCTTTGTTGTCTTGATGTGATAAATCAGGCAAATGGGAATAACGGCACTCTTTTTGGCAGTCTTTCCTTGAAGGTATTCACAGTGTTGCACTCGATGTTGCACAAATTGTCTGGTTCCGAATGCTACAAAAACCATTTGAGCCCTCCCCGTGTTCCACTGTCAGAAAGGGCATTGCAGAAGCTGTTAGATGATCGAACAAGCTCTTTGTTTGAAGCATAGTGAAGTCTTAAGTGGCCCAGCAGGTGCAACACAGCTTAGTTGGTGGAGGGAGGATAGTGTATTTATCCAGTCTTCTTGCTCACATTTTTCCTTTGTGTCCAGAGATTCATGATTCTTATTTTATCTTGTGAATATCACTGGCCCTTTTCCCTCAACTTCCCCCACATTATTCTGTTCACATCCATACATCCCCCATTTCCTCTACATGTTTTTTGTTTTTTCTCTATCGCCTCCATCTGGTGTCTTCCTGTCCTCCCAGCCCCTCCCTCCACAGCAGAGCCTCAGCTGTGATAAAGATGGAACATGCTCTTGGAACTCGTCATGCTACGCTTCTCGTTCTGCAGCACTGATATTCTGACACTGAGGGCCATCAAACTGTCAACAACAGACGGGGGCTGAGGGTGGGTGGGGGGGTGCAGGGGGAAGCTAGTATGTTTTCCTCATAAATAATTTTCACTCAACAGAAATGATGAGCTGAAGCAGGATTTACTATTAATTTCTGTCTTTTTTGAGAGAGAGAGAGAAAGAAAACTAAGATGGATGATGCCTGGTGTTTGCCAGGGCCTGTCAGAGAAACGGTGGGAAAGGCCACCCTATAGTGTTTCAGGGCCCTGAGTTAAGTCATAGCCCAGTGAAATGGGATTAGACAGGGCCTTTATTCATTGCTTGGAGAAGGATTAGGCTGACATGTTTCTCATGACCTTACTGGAAGGGTTCAGAGGAGTACACAAGTCATATTTGCATTTAACATTGTCCAGGCTGTAAAGCAATCACAGC
>NW_018128144.1:234607-236431 GCF_001952655.1 Monopterus albus | reverse complement strand
GAGACACAAGTATTGATTGAGGTGCCAGCAATGATTCAGTTTGGTGAACTGCAGCATTTTTTATCTTTCATATTCAGATTTTCTAAGCTATGGATGTCCACCATTGCTCTTGTGATAAAATGTAGTTGAATCAGAAACTCTGTGGTATTTACACTATGTTCTCATTTTACGTCATTGTGTCTTTGAAGTCTGCCGAGCATTGGTCTGTCAGTCTTTTAGCTCAATATGATGATTACTCGCTCATTGAGGAGGAGCACAAGTGCAACAGACAAACAAAGCCATTTTAGCAATCTAAACAGCAGTAATGCTAGCAATTAATAGGTTTACTCAGCATATTCAGCAACAGAGTGACACCAGTGTCACAGTAAGGTTTACTGTTCCTACACAGGATCAATGATAATCTGTTATGTAGTCCACTGACTGTTCATTGAGTTCCATTATCATATTAAACATTTCACTTGTTCAGTACTGTCTTATTACAAACCATCTGCCTCAGCTGCACTTTGAGTTTGCTCCTAGATTCTTGTTATTCTGATGTTCTTGAGGTACCATTACTTCAGCAATCATCTTTGTTATTGCTGGGTTAGCATTAGAGATGAATTCCTAAATTGGAGATATTTGTTTTGAACAAAAGATAAAGGCCTGACTAAACACTCTGTGTGTTCCATACAATTCCTAAACACTTTCAGTTATGAATAATCTAGCTTTGTCCTGTCTGTGTTTTACTATATTTACAGTATGTCTGTCATAAAAATGTATGACCGCTTCAGCAGAACTCTGATTACATATTTACATCAATACATAGATGCATATAGACATTTATAATCTCAGGTGGCCATTAACAGTAACTAACTTCTGGCTCAGGAGAAGTGTGACATTGTTAATGATATGACGACAGTACAGTCTTATGTGGTAAACTGTTTATTAGTAGAAAGACATTGGAGGTTTTTTAACCAATTACTAATGAAAACACACTTATAGATCAGCTGATTAGACTTCAGCAGTAAGTTAACAGGCTGTAACTATTGTGTTTCCTGCAAGACCCAGAGTGATTCACTGATTCTCTACATTACCACAGGATGCTGTGCTTTCTTGTATAACATGAACTGCACCTAAAAAGGAAGTACAGATTTCTACTAATGCCAATACCCCCCTGGCAAACGCTGACTGTTCTTTAGGTTTGTAATGGTTACACTGACTTCAGTGCTGCTACCAGCATCATAATTATTTATACTGTAACTCTGAAGAGGGTTTTGATCAACTGGGGAGTATGGTGTACATGGCCTAGTTAAAACATGGCTCTGTGCTTACAAGGCATATGTCCATACAAGCAGAAGAATGACTAACAGTGTTTGTGGTGCCTTTCAGCCAATCAGGATTCAGGGCACCTGTCAGTCACTGTGCGCCCTGAATACCAGGATAAGAATATATCCTGCAGAGCCTTATTGGTTACAGATGCGTATCAGGTAGCAATGCCCCACTATTTGTTAGGAGGAGGAGGAGCTTCATAAATACTGACCCTTTTATTATAAGCACACTAATACTATATAGTACTACTAGATTACTATCAGATTACTAGATTAATATTATTACATATGCCGGAGATAGACATCCAATTTCAGGTTGATGTAAATTCCTCAATATAAGCAACAGGCCATAATAATATGGGTTAGTGACAACAAAGTTTCAGTTGACCTGTTTTTAAGATAGAATGATGTTTTTTATAATTGATTTAAGTTTAATAGGTTGATCTGACAGCTGCTTTATATCAAGCCAGCATACTAACATCAGAGGATGTTTCATACAATATATATATATATATAT
>NW_018128144.1:232432-234461 GCF_001952655.1 Monopterus albus | reverse complement strand
TGATGTTGCTATCACTTGGGATTGCTACATCTATCACTATGGCCTTCTTCTTCTGTTTGTCCACCGCTACTATGTCTGGTTGGTTGGCCATTACCAGTTTGTCAGTTTGTATCTGGAAGTCCCACAGGATCTTAGCTTGGTCATTCTCTACCACCTTTGGAGGTGTATCCCATTTTGACTTTGAGACTTCCAGCCTGTACTCGGCACAGATGTTTCTGTACACTTTGCCAGCCACTTGGTTATGGTGTTCCATGTATGCCCTGCCTGCTAGCATCTTGCACCCCACTGTTATGTGCTGGATTGTCTCAGGGGCATCTTTACACAGCCTGCACCTGGGGTCCTGTCTAGTATGGTATACCCCTGTCTCTATTGATCTTGTACTTAGAGCTTGTTCTTGTGCTGCCAGGATTCGTGTCTCTGTGCTGTCTTTCAGTCCAGCTTTGTCCAGCCACTGGTAGGATTTTTTGAGTGGTGTTTGATTCCAGCATGCAGTTTGATGGCGTGTCTCTCAACGATGTACTGCTGTCAGGGCCTGACCTAAACAACACACTTATAGGCGTGCTCCTTCGCTTCAGAAAAGACCCTGTTGCTATCACAGCTGGCATTGAGCAGATGTTCTACTGTTTTGTTGTCTAAGAAGAGCACAGAGATTATCTCAGCTTCCTGCGGTACGAAGGGACCTGTCCAAAAACGTGGTAGACTACCGGATGAGGGTACACGTCTTTGACAACAGCCCCTCACCAGCAGTGGCCATCTATGGGTTGAGAATGGCAGGGAAGGAAGCGGAAGCTGAATATAGGACAGATGCCTGAAACTTCATATAGCAGGACTTCTATGTAGACAATGCATTAAAGTCTTTTCCAACTGAAACAGAGGCTATTGATGTCCTACAGAGGGCCCAAAAATGCTTGCCCTGTCTAATCTACATCTCCACAAGATTGCTTCCAACAAAGTGGAAGCAGTGAAGGCCTTTCCCCCAAAAGACAGGGCCAAAGAAATCAAAGGCCTCGATCTTTCGACAGATAAGCCACCAGTCCAGCGCAGTTTGGGTGTGGGTTGGAACACTACATCAGACACATTCACATTTGATGTTACACAGGAGCAGAAGCCCTTCACTCACCGTGGGGTGCTTTCCATGGTAAACAGTTTATTTGATCCTTTTTGGACTACTGGCACCCGGAACTATCAAAGGCAGACTTCTATTTTCTATCTCACAAGCCGCTTTCATTGAACTTTGTGTATTCTCTGATGCTTCAGTGAAAGCTATAGCTGAAGTAGTCTACCTGAAGGTTACCCACAAAAATGGGCATGTTGAAGTCAGGTTTGTCATGGGAAAGGCAAAACTGGCCCCCATGCCAGAGCTCACCATCCCTAGATTAGAGCTTTGTGCAGCCGTGCTTGCCGTGGAAATGTCTGAGCTTCTTACAGAAGCACTAAAGATGAAGATTGACAAGACCACATTTTACACTGACAGCAAAGTGGTGTTGGGATACATTGTTGGGTAAAATTATTAACAAAGTCATACTTTAAGGTTGATTCTAACATTTTATGAATTAAGAACTTAATTAGTAGAAGATTTACATTATGCTTGTTGAGTAGTCAACCTGTGTGTTTACTTTGCTTATGGTAATTCTATCATAGTTAAGATTTAGTTTAGAGTACACATAAGTTTGCTTACTTATATGTTACAATTATGTTTACATAGTTGAGTATATCATTCTATGTGTTTACTGAATTCTTGGCTAGTACTTATTGTGTTAGCCGACTGGAGCACTTGTCTCATTCACTCCTGGTATCCAGCTTGATGTCATCCATGTAGAGGAGGTGGCTGATGGTTGCTCCATTCTGTAGTCTGTATGCGTAACCACTCTTGGTTATGATCTGGCTGAGGGGGTTCAGCCCTATGCAGAACAGCAGCGGGGACAGAGCATCTCCATGATAGAACACTTGATGTTGGCTTGAAGTTGGCCTCTAGGGTTGTTTTCCACATTCCCATTGAGTTCTTCATGAAGGCTCTTAGAGGCCTGTC
>NW_018128144.1:215052-230990 GCF_001952655.1 Monopterus albus | reverse complement strand
GTTAAAAAAAAAAAAAAAATACAGAAATGCATCATAAACTGTTATGTCACAGGACGTGGAGTGGAGATAGATAAGCAGAAAGAATTAGGATATTTTATACCTTGGCACCCATGACAGCGACCTCGGCCGTGGGCCAGGCGTAATTCACATCTCCTCTCAGATGTTTGGAGCTCATCACATCATAAGCTCCTCCATAAGCCTGGGATACACACACACACATATATATATAGATATATATATATACACACACACACACATTAAGAATGGGCAATGATTTTTGAATGTTTGAATAGTCATACAATTAAAAAAAATCTAAAATTTTATGTGACTATGGTTTTGTCTTTAAAAACAAGAAGCCAAAATATTTTACTTTACTTTTACTGGCACCTGGAAATAATGCAATAACGAGGTCAGTATATCATTTTACTACAGCACCAAATACAAACAGCAGAAAAATGCTGACTACAGCCATCAAAAAGTTCTGTGTGGAACTTCTTTGAGAAAATTAACAAGAAGAACTCCCCCACCTTACCCCCACTCACCATAATTGGCAGCACTGTATCAGCAGTAAAGTCCTACAAGTTCCTGGGCTCCACCAGGACCTGAAGTTGACATCATCAAGAAGCACTGGTTTGGAATGATGGTCCTAGACTGGCCCACATCCGGCAGCTCGATAGCAAACCTGATCTGAACCAGATCTGGCCCAGATGTACCTCTGCCTTATGGTTCACATTTGGTTTGGAATGATGGCCCTTGACTGGCCCACATCCGGCAGCTAGATAGCAAACCTGTCCTGGGCAACATCCAGCACATGGCCATCTAAATTTAGATTTACCACTTATTTGACTCAGTTAATCATTACCTTTAGAAACATATATTAAGCAAAAAAATTATTAAAAATGATTTATGACTTACAGTACTTCCACACTATTTATCCCAGTTCACGGGATTTTGCTTTAATCCACAAACAGCAATTAACAGCACTGCATCCATCAAAACTGCAAATAATATTTTTTCCAAAAGCTTGCATTTTTGCATTTTTTATGAACAGCAACAATGTATAAACCTCTTAGACAAACACTCAAACAGGTGTGGTAAATTTAAAACAATGAACAGTTTGGCCAACAAGATTTTGTGTCTCTGTGTGAAATGAAGGTGATAAAGTAGAAGTCATTGTGATACCGTCCATTCAAGTATTCGTGTTATGATGGGTATAGTGTGTAGGATATGGTTCGTCTTACCATTGCTAACTCTGAGAGACGAGACAGTCCAAGTAACTTCAAAACAGTGCTGATTTATTCAAAGGATCACAGGTAAAATTAACATTACACGCTCAAGTATCTTTCACCTCCACCATGCACGCAGGCAGATGTAAGATGGAAGACCCTGAGCCCACCAGGCCTATACATTTTATCACCTCGGTTGGGCTAGCCCCATACTACACAGAAATGTCAACCGAGACGTCTCTCTCACCAGCTTTGCAGCTGGCTCTAACAGTAGTCAAAACATGAAGCAAATCAACGTGTGAATGTGTATGTCTGTTGGTTAAGTGGTGTGTAACTAAAAACATTCTCACGACCTCTAGTACATGTACGAAGCGGACCACTTGAGTATATAAAAAAATATAACCGTGCTGGTTTATTCAAAGGGTCACAGGCAAGAATTAACATTACACGTCCAGGCATCTTCCACCCCCAGAGCTGCTCGCAGGCAACCCGGAAGAAGCAAGACCCCGAACCCAAGATCTCTATACAATTTAATCACATGGGCTAGCCCCATCCTACACAGGCAACGTCAAACCGTGATGCCACCTGATATGCCAGCTGGGCAGCTGACCAGAGCAGTAGTCAAAACATGAAGAAAATAATGTGTGTGAATGTTGATTATGTGGTGTGTATCTAAAAACATACAGGACATTCAGGGACATGTCCGAACAGTAAGCCTCGGAAGATATTATGATTAAGATTACGGCTGAACATAGCAATAATAATAGCAATATTCATCCTGCCTGCAGACTCTTCAATCTAGTTGACCTTGGGGCCCACATGCAGCCTGCAGCAAGCTCATGACAATGAACTAAGCATTTAACAGCCTGAGCAAGACATCCTGGCTACACTAACATTTTCTAATACAACAGATCTCTAATCAATGTCTATCTAACTAAGAAAATACCTAACACTACAATTATACACGTCGTAATAATAATATTAAACACCCTGTCTGCTAACAGTCATCAACTCTTCTCTCTAGTTATCCTTGACCAGAAGTACCCTGCAGAGACTCATAAGCAGGCCTAAGCATTTAACAGTCTAACTAGACACCCTATCTCCACTAAACATTTCTAATACATAAAGTATCTATCCAATTTCTATCTGGCTAAAAATACCTAACAAGTGTAAAATCCATCAAATGTGGTGATTGTGTGCAGCAACACCAGTTCGACCCACATGAGCTTTCCTCCCTCCATCACGGTCAGAGGCAAGATGCAGCCACCTGTTAAGGCAATTTACCAATTAACATTAACACACTGATACAAAGTGTGCAATAAAATAGTACTGTGTGTAAATATGAAAGAGTTTCGGGTGGGAGACTGAAATAGTACCAACCTTTTTATGGCAGCCTTAAATACCAAGTCGCTTGCTGTGCTAGTCAGTTTTACCTGTCCCAGTGCATAGAGTCATAAGCAAGAGTGGTATTTTTGAGAGGCAGAGTAACTTGGATTCTAAGATAGGAAGGGGATGCTGCCTTGGACTTGAAGCAGAATTTAAGGTGTTGTAAAAATACAGAAAATCTGGCAAATTAATGCCATCAAGCTCCTATCAGAATTGATCAGCAGGGCATCGCATCTCTCAAAGCAGCCTACTCCCTTAAGAGAGAGTGTGAAATGGAGAGACAGAGACCATTTGGGGCTGTTTAAGGGAGAGTGTGCCTGTAAGACCAGAGGAGAGGAGTGAGAGATTTTATTTTTATGGTTATACACATTTGAATATACATTTATGCTGGCGTTTTAACTAACAAAGTGTGGAGAGAGAAGTGAAGTATAGACTCCTTACCAGTGAATAAGGAGAGTCCTTAAGTGGATGGGGTCTGGAGGAACTAAAGAAAAATGGACAGTATTAATGGTTGTAGGCCCCCTGTCTTTACAGGATACCCCATGACAAAGCAGAACTTGGAACATGCTAAGCGGGTCTAGGTGAAGGTGCAAAACAGGCCAACAGGTCTTTGTTAAAATGTAAAATAGGCCATCTGGTTACTTAGGAGGACAATCACCTTTATTGGCCAAGTATGTTAAACACAAGGAATTTGTTTCTGACTCAGAACTGAGTCAGCCATCTGCGGCACCAACTGAACCGATGGCTCTAACCATCGAGGGCAAGGGGGGGGGTTCAGTGTCTTCAGTGTGCCCAAGGACATGTGGACTGCAGGCACTGAGATTCAAACCTCCAACCTTCCGGTTGAGAGACGACTGCTCTACCCACTGCACTGTCGCCTCCCCACTTGAAGATACAGACATCCTGTCTCTACAGAATTTGCAGTATACAGTTGCAAAGTTTCACTCAGTAGAATACAGCAGTCATCAATACAGTTTTAATATGTATAGGGA
Organism: Monopterus albus; assembly: GCF_001952655.1. NCBI lineage: Eukaryota > Metazoa > Chordata > Actinopteri > Synbranchiformes > Synbranchidae > Monopterus > Monopterus albus. Next base: position 227,386 of record NW_018128144.1, on the reverse strand, counting down.
AGGAAAATAAAGGTATGAAAAGTAACTAAAAGAAAATGAAGAACTGAAAAGTAACTAAAGGAAACTAAAGTTATGAAAAGTAACTAAAGCTTCTAAAGTAACTAGAGCCTATAAAAATCAAATCTTACAACTTCACCAACCTTAAACACCATACCATAAACAATTTTGGTTACTTCTATGTACAACATTTTTGGAATACTTAATTGGTAAAATGACAAAGCAATATGCAGTGCAAAATTACTGCCAAACTTTAGCGCAAACAAATGCAGAGTCAAAGCAAACTCTAAGACAAGAGTGAGACTCAAGAACAAAGCCAACAAAACAATGATTTTACGCATCCAAGATCTAGAAAAATAGCAGCATTTTGTGTTATACTGAGTGAAATAACATTACAGTACATTGACTTCTGTGATAATGCTTGTTAGATATTAGTAAATCAGTCAGATAATTATTAATGTGTTGAATTAAATGTGTTAGTAATGCAGTTTAGTAAGATTCAAAGTCTGGTCTAGTCTGCTCTGTTTCAAGGTTGACAGATAGAATATTGATTCTGAAAAGTGTACCATGACACCAATTGTTTTCTTGTATTTAATCTTGTGTTAGAATATTATGTTTGAATAAATGAATGAATGCCTTAGCTACACACCATGTGACAACATACACACACACATTGAGATTCTTCATTTAGTTATGACTAGGTAGAAATGCAGCTGCTCAAAGCATGTCAAGTCAAGAATCTTTATTGTCATTATGCATAGCACAATGAAATTTTTTCCGGCAGCTCTCGGCTTAAAAGACAGACATATTATTTACATAACACACTATTGTATAAGTCAATATAAAATATGAACAAATAAAAAGGGATGTATGGGACCTAATCAGGACAGCAGCATGTTAGCAGCAAGAGTGTAGTAACATTATAAGGTGCAGCTCAGTGCAAATCTCAGTCTCATCTTGCACCTGAGGCACTCCACATACAGTGGAGTATGCTCCAGTTGCCATGCTCGGCTCAGGTATGGCCCATAATCCTTTGCCGAATTCAGCAGTTAGCCAGATGTGCCACATCTCAGCCAGATTTGGTCCACATATGCTTGCTATCTGGAATAAAGCAGATTCTGATTCTGATTCTGATCAGTCTCTTTTTAGAATTAGATTAGCTGATGTTATATCTACAATAATATACACACTTGATTCTTTATACACATATAGTACATACTGTATGAATATCATAATGTAGCTTTTTATTACAGGACAGTTGAGCTAGCAGCATGTGCAAAGTGATTTAAATAAAACATAAAAGTAAGCTAATATTTATCTTTTATTATTGAAATCTTGGCCATAAAATGGCAAAACTTCTTGACATTGCAGAACTGAATGTGATGCACTTCTAGGCCAGGACTTCCAACATTGCTGTCACTTAACGATCATCCTCTTTAGTGACTTTTCAATAATTCTTTACTTAATCAATTCTTTACTTAAATCAAATAAGCCTCACAGCAAGAAGGTTCAAGCTTGGGTCAACCTGGGGCCTTTCTGTGCAGAGTGTGCAAGGTCTCCCTTTGCTTGTGTGGGTTCTCTCCAGGTACTCCAGCTTCCTTCCACAGTCCAAAGACATGCAGCTTAGGAGGAGTGAGTGTGTGGTTGTCTGACTACAAGTCAGCCCTGTGACAGACTGGCGACCTGTCCAGGGTGTAGCTGTGGCAGGTGGTTGCCCACTAAGGCCCACCTGCCAGGCTGTGGACACTTTCACTGTACATGCCATAAATGTCCATCTGTCTGTCTATTTACTGAGAGAATCAAAGTAAACCCTATGGTTGTCAGTCCAAATCGGTTGTCCTAGATTGCACTGGGAGGCACCTCCACCGATGACCAATTTTGACTTTTGATGACCAAAGATAGCCTGCTGTAAGATCCTGAGGGTGTCAGAAATTTTAGGATCTGCCTAATTTTGCAAGTGCTGTTTTTGAATACAGGTGAAGAAAAGACACACATACTTTCATTCCTTGTGGGGACTTTACATTGACTTACATTCATTTCCTGTAGACTTATCCTAACCTTAACCATAAGCACTACTTACCTAACCATAACCCTCACCTAACCTTAAACCATGTTGCCACCCTAATATTCAGTGATTGTATGGCCAAGTCCCCACAATGTTAGTGTGTTAACAGGTATCTGTCCCCATAATGGAAGTAATACATAGACACATACACTTTTTACTAGCTTTCTGTAGAATTTTGATCCACAAACTTGTGAAAGCTAGTTATTACTTTTTCTGCATTTTCAAAAATAAGTTGCTCAAATTGATGTTGTGAATGATGATGTCCCTCTGCTCTAATTTGCTTTCCTTTATTTACATCATAGTGCTACAATTCACCAGTCATTCATTGCACAGTATGAATCAAATTAAAATTAAAATCATACAGTCTGACATAGTTTGCTCATTCCACACAGCATGACATACAGTAAACTCAGACGATCATTATTGTCGCAAAGTCTAAAGGTGCCCCTACTCTCATTAAGATAAAAACAAGCTAAATATCCTCTTTTGGACAGTTTCCTTTCTCTTTCCTTCTATCATTATCTTATATCTTGATGCCCATGCAGGCATGCAGTTTTCTTACTGACTCCATGTGTATTGATATTCAAACTTAGCTGCTTAGAGAGTGGCCAATCTATCAGTGATTGACCTCTCTGCAGCAATTCGTCTGCACTTTTACAGGCCAGATTTATTTCAGTAGAACCACAGAGATTCTCATCAGGAAAACTGAGCTTTTCGTGTGTGAATGAAGGCCTTCCAAACACTCTGCTTTCCAATTATTGTACATCCCGCTTAACTGACGCTTATTAATTCCTTCAAACTCATTATGGCATGCAAAATAGGGCTGTCCCATGAGATGAATACTAATGAAAGCAGAAACTTCTTGGCAACAGAGGTCTTTCTGTTGATGTTTCCTTTAAGCTTCAGCATAAAGGCAAATAAACCCCCCCTGGAAAAGAGTCCACTGGTGAAATCACTGTAAGGAAGCATTGATCAGAATCAGCATGCCTTGTGGTAATCGTTTGTGACAGGAAGGACCTGCAGTACTTGTGCAGTGGTGTGTATGGATTACGTCTGGATTTAAAGAGGGTCCTACAGTAGACTGCGTGACATGCTGGAGTAAATAAAGCATGAAGTCTGGGCTCCCAGTGACTAACACTGAGCCAACAGGGCCAGGCCACAGATCTAACCTCAACAAAACACTTCAATCTCTCACCATTGCTCTCCACTGCTCCCTAAGGGCTTGACTGATTGATTCACCAGCCAATCAGAGAACATTGATCTCAAAACCACCTCTCCCCACACCACACTCTCCAGGTGTCCTCTCTGTCCTTTCATCTGCTGGCTGTAAGATGTGTTCACTGGAGGCCTGGACCTGTGGAGGCCCGCACTTTCAAATACTCTTCTTCTCTGAATCTAGGTGCTTTTGTTATCATGGGGCACATTTATATATACTGCCAGGATATTAAAAGGTTGGTCAGTTGCAGCCTTAAGTATATGTGTTTTTTATATTTATATTTTCTGCATCGGCAGTTGGGGCACTTCAGGGCTTGGACGTAAAACTTGTTGAATTATCAAGGGAGCAACTGATTTAGAAATATGTGTTTTATTGTATAAGTAGTCAAATATAAAATATATGTACATAAAAACATAAGTAAAACCATTTCATATGACTGCCAAGCATTTGAATTAAAATCATTTGATAACTGAGCATAACATTTGAAAGTGATTGATGCATTTTATGTCACAGTTCTTGCCTTTTCTTCTTTGAGCTATACCCCTTTAAATGCTGTATAAACACAAAGATGTCACACAACCTGCTGAAATCAGTGTCACTACCCAGCCAACCATGGAGCAATTAGTATCCCAAGTGTTCATTAAAGATACACATTCATAAATCTGTTCAATCATATACAAATAGGCACTACTTATAAAAGCATAAAGATTTGCATTGTGGCAGAAAAACATGCAGCACAAACTTTATTCCAGGAGCTGTTTTTTTCTGCACAAGTACACAGGGAAATGTGGTCCAGTCTCTCTTTAAGTTTGACATTGTTCACTGCCTACAATTATTGAGATGCTTTGTGCAACTGAGCACTCCTCCCTGTAGCTTTGAGCACACTAGCTACATAATGAGGTCCTGCTTTAAACTTAAGATATTGCTTTAAAATAACCAACAGAATTAACTGTGGTGATTGTTGTGACGGAAATAAGGATCAGAATGTCCCATCAACCATAAATTCTAATTGTATAAAACTTTAGTTATTATAAAGACAGTGCCAGAACTGATATGGAAGCATATGCATAATTGCACATTGACTGTTGACTGCTGCACATGCTGCTCCCATGCAGCATACATTCTCTTTTTATATTCTTATATATTTTTCTCATATTTCTGCATTTGAGACATAAAGTGCCTTAGATTTACTTATTTATCTACTTTACTGTATATTTCATTTGCATTTTGTGGCATTCATGTGGACGGCAAAGTAAGAATTCCATTGTACAGAGAAACACGTTTCCTAACTGTGCATATGACAAATATACATTTTGACTTTGAATTCTGAATGTGCCATTAATAATAGCAATCTGAGGCTGTTTACTCTGTAGATCCCTGATTAAATATTACATAGTTTAATCTGTTCATTATGAGATTCTGGGCAGAGCAACATGAGGGTGTTGTGTGAAAATGCCTACAGAGCCAGCAACCTCACACCTGTACTGGCAAGCAGTTCTCTCAAAAGACTCTACATTAATCCTAAATTAAATGGCAAAAGAACATGTTCTCATATAAGTTGTGACTTTCATAGCACAACCAATCCAGAGGCTACAGTAGTTGCCCTGCACTGAGTGCTTAGTACTGAAGCAACACTTTCATCACACTTCATTGAACAGACAGTGACTGTATCTCCTTCAAACCACTAAACTAAACTATCAGTTACTTGAACAGGGCTTTCCTTTGAAAGAAAAGTGGAAGAGAGTGCTCATAAATGACAATCAATGGATCAATAAAAGAGTGGTGTATCTTCCCTGGGGAAGAACTGAGTTAACTGAAGAGCCAAATTATGTGTAGCAGAGTGCAGATACTCCACAAAGAAACATTTCTCTTTACTCATATTGTATATGTTCGGATTAGTATTATTTTTATTGTAGTGTTCATGAGAGGTGGAAATCAAAAACCTCTTTGCTAACGTGAATTGCTTAATTCAGTTCAGTTCAAGGATTTGTAATCACTGACAATGTAGTTTGTTCACTTTTTTGCCTAAGCTGAGCAGTCACATCACCATTCAAGTACACTTAAGTATGTACAACAGAAATTGAATGTAAGCACTGTTCACATGGCCCACTGCTGAGTCTGAGTGTCTGATTCTGATGTTTGATTGCTAGTCTAAGATATATACAATATAACAACTAGCGCTCTGGAGCCTACTGTATTATTTACAGTATGACTGAATAATCAGATTCTGATCATTTCTCTGGTTTTCACTGAGCTTTATTAAGCTTTTGATGAGGAAGCATTGCACTCTGCATCCGTGTAGCCGAAAATGCTTCTCTCAGTCAACAGTGACAAGCTCCACTGTAACAAGTAGTGGCAAAGATGGAAATGTAGTAAATAATCTACAGTTACTAATCCCCCCTGTGTGATACACAAGGGTGTTGTTTACAAGGCTATTTGGTCACAGCTATAGGATGGATGAATGAAATGTGCTCAGTATACTTGCTTGGGGTCAGCTGGGCAAGTATATTGACCCTCTACAGCAGTGGTCCCCAACCCCCGGGCCGCGGACCGGTACCAGTCCGTGGATCGATTGGTACCGGGCCGTACAAGAAATCATTAATTATTTCCGTTTTATTTATTATCTGAGTATGAACGATCTTTTATTTTGAAAAATGACCGCATTCTCTCGGTTACATCTCGGTCACTTGAGCGCCAAAACTAGCTTACTTGGGGACATATTCAGCCTGCTGAATGAACTCAATCTGTCACTTCAGGGGAAAATGACAACTGTCTTCAAGTTGGCAGATAAAGTAGCTGCATTTAAAGCCAAACTGGATTTGTGCGTACGGCGCGTCAACAGAGGTATTTTGGACATGTTTCAAACATTAGTAGGGGGCTCATTACTGATGCTCCTCAGAAAGCTTTTTGTTCCTAAAGTTTGCTGGAGATCGCAAATGACGGCGGCCTTAAAAGTATGTTCGAGACAACAACTCTGTCGGTGTTCTGGATTAAAGTCATGACAGAATACCCTGAGATCGCCACCACAGCACTGAAAACTGAGACTTTGATGTTATACTCATGTTATGTTGTTGGCGCAATGTTACGAGGAAGCTGCTAATAAAGTTGCATACAAGTACACAGTGAATTCACATTTATTATTATATTTGCAATATAAACAATCTACGTACGTTGATGCAGCTCGCTCCGGTTTTAATCATGTAGCACAGGGGTGCCCAATACGTCGATCGCGATCGACTGGTCGATGGCAAAGATAGTGTTGGTAGATCGCATGCCATTCAAAAATAAATTCGATGTATCCGGCATAAAACACGTGCCAAATGTTAACATGCGAATGGTCAATGTGATGATTCGCTATGGCGACCCCTAACAGGAAAAGCAGAAAGTGACAATCATTCATATATAGCCTATCATCCATCCTCCCTATGGCATTTGCTACTTGATTGACATGCAGGGCAGCCAGTCTGAGATCTCGTCTTTTCTGACACACGAGTCACCAAACATGCACAGTCAACCGCACGAGCTGCTGCAAAACTCCAGGGAGCGAACTACCTTGTCAGCTTTCGGGTATAAAAGGGTATAAAATGAGAGGGGGGGGAGCCGAATCAAGTAAGAAACCGAAAACGTATCGAAAACATTCCATGCAGAATGGGAGGACTTTTTTTCGTGACGTTATATTCGAAATGCGTTTGCTTTATCTACCAAAATACCATCACTATTCCGAAGAAGGGAAATGTGGAGGCACTTTCAGACTGTTCATAAAAACTACAACACTGATTCATACATATATTTTTGTGTGTGCGCGCGCCGCGCGCGTGTAGGTCGATCATTTTGACTTAGACTACGTTCACACTGCAGGTCTTAATGCTCAGATCGGATTTTTTGCCGAAATTCGATTTTTTTGCGCTGTTGTTCACACTGTCATTTAAATGCGACTGCCATCTGTCTCATGTGTGAACGGTATACGGTCCTGAAGTGACCCGCATGCGCAGAAGAGGACGTGACGTCAGACGCAGCGTACTGTGTTTGCAGAAATAAAAATGGATGTGGCTGGTGATAGCATGTGCGTAGCGATGTACCAGTTAATGTGCAATTGAAATAAAGAAATAATAATAAGAAGAACATCAAGAAGGAGGAGAGCACAAATATTGCTTATGGCCTTTTGTGGAGCAGTGGACCCGCTTAGCAGTGGCTCAAGTGTGGGTGCGGAGTCGGAGCCAGGACTGGTGGGATTCCGTGAGGGGCTTCAAGGACACAGAATTCATTAATAATTTTCGAGTGAGAAGGGAAACGTTATCACAACCTGAATCACCGTTGTCTGCCATTTTTTTTAATTACCCCTCGCCTCCTCCAGCGCAGAATTGTGACGTCTGTCGCATTTCAATGTAATAAAAATCGCATGAAATGCGACCTGGCCGTTCAGACTGAAGTCGCATTGCAAAACATCGGATACGTGTCCGATTTAGGAACACATATGAAAGTGGCCTGGGTTGGATTTGAAAAAATCGGATTTGCGCTGTTCACACTGTCATAAGGAAATCGGATATGGGTCGCATTTGGGCAAAAAGATCGGATTTGAGTCACTTCAGCCTGCAGTGTGAACGTGGTCTTGGTCATTTGAAAAGTAGTTCACAAGGCAAAAAAGTGTGGGCACCCCTGATGTAGCAGCTATGATAAAAATTACACACTATGTATTGATTTTTTTGGGTTGGTGGCAGTTCCCCTTTAAGTAGACAAAAGATTTTATTTCACAAATTTTCATTTCCTTTTCTGTCAAGCTGATTAAAATAGGTTTCAAAGTGTAAGTCATCTTTCTTCTGAATACAATAATTTACTCTGACTGAGCTTCTTCATCTGATTCATATAATTAGTGTAATGGAATTCTTTATTTGATTATGACCACTGGCTATTGTGAAGGCATCTTTTCAGTTCAACCCTGATCAATCACTAATCAGCTGCCTGTCTTTGTCTTTGTCAGGGGGGATATTTGAGTCCATTGAAAGTGGCCCATCAGGTGCTGAGGAACTAGCCTTTAAATTTGCTTTAAACACAATCAACAGGAACAGAACCCTACTGCCAAACACCACACTCACCTACGACATCCAAAGGATAAACATCTATGACAGCTTTGAAGCCTCCAGGAAAGGTATGTATGTATTTGTGAGTGGAAGATGAGTCTTGTGTCGTCATTCACTTGGCTGCAGAGTGTACGTGTGGCATGTATACGTATATGTATATGTATGCACACAAACCCACACACACGTATCTACCACATACATATATGTATATTGTGTGTGTGTGTATGTTTGTGTCTGTGTGTGCACATATGCTCATGCCATGGCTGTTTTGCACTGTAAATATATTCTCTGTTAAGGCTTGTGAGCTGCAGTGGCTTTGATGACGATTATAATCAGGCGAGGGAAAAATGGCTGTGTACTTCAAACATAAACACAGAGAATTGATTGGTTCCAGGTAATGATTCAGCCACAGTAATTCAAAGACCTGTTTGGCCCCCAGAGACAGCCAATAAAGTGCTATAATCTATCAGTTTTCAGTGTGCATCAAGCCGATATTTAGTCTTTTATCAATTACAGTCCATTATATCCTGTCTCAGCCAACTTCCTTTTATCAAATAAGCTTACTGGACTGCACAGTCAAGCTAATACAATGATGTGTACATATTTGTACATCTACTGCATGCATACATGTATTTATATACAATATTTTATATAGGGATTATATACAGTATACAGACAGTATGTACATCCTTTTATAGAGGGATTTGCTTCCATTTTGGCTGAAATCCTGGCTTGTAGACTACATTTTAGTTTGAGGTTTAGCTTAGGTTAAGGTCAGGGCTCTGTGCAGATTGCAGTCAAGTTCTTCCACACCAAACTGGGAAAACCAATTCTATATGGAGTTGGCTTTGAGTATGGGAGCACTGTCATATTGAAACACTAAACAGAAAAACACAAATTGCTGACACAAAGTTAGAAGTTCACCACTGTTATGCATAATCAAAAATGCATAATCAAAACAAATACATCAATCAGTGAAGTTGTTAAAAGCCAGTGAATACAAATGCGTTTTAAGAAGTGATCTAAAAACAGTCAGGTTCGGAGCAGATCTAATATCCCGTGGCAGACTATTCCACAATATAGGAGCCCCAGCTGAAAAAGCTCGGTCTCCCCAATGTTTCAGTCTGGAATTCAGTACTTCCAGGAACAACTGGTTAGAAGACCTAAGTGTCCTTTCTGGAGCATAGAAACACACAAGCAGAGATAAACGATGGTGCTATAGGATGGAAAGCTGGTCTAAAATTTGATAAAACTATAATATCAAGATTGGGTTTTTTAAGAATTGGTTGAACCGCTGCATGTTTAAGTGTCATTGGGACAATCCCAGAAGCAAAAAAGCCATTAACAAGATTGACAGTGTACAAACCAATGCTATAAAAAACCTCTTTAAACAGAGCTGCCAGCATAATGTCCAAAGGCCAGTGAAAAGGTTTCAAATGCTGAACTACCTTCATAAGAGCAGTTAATGACATAGGCTCAAACTGGTCAAAAACAGCTGAGCATATAGGAGCAACTGAAGGATCCAGAACAGATTCATCAATCTGGGACCTGATCATAACAATTTTATACATAAAAAATAGAAGAAACGCATTACAAGTAGCAGAGGACACATCCGTCCAAGCAGCAGTAGATGGATATAAGACCGCATTTATGGTGCTGAACAACACCCTGGGTTTATGACAATTATTCACAATAAGGCTGGAAAAATATTGAGCTCTAGCACTCTTGACAGCACTTTGATCTCTTAATCAGTTTTTTTTAAATGTCCAGCGAGATGTGAAGATGATCTTTTTCCCACTTCCGCTCAGCCCGCCTACATAAAAGTTTAAGTGAACGGGTGTTTTCATTTAGCCAAGGTTCCAACTTAATTCTGGCTTGTTTATTCCTAAAAGGAGCACACGAGTCAAGGATGTCAGTGCATGTAGAGCTAAACCGAGCTAATAGCTCATCTACAGTCTCATGACCAGCATCCAGTGACATATGAGGCTGTAAGTCATTACAGGCAGAGGAAAATAAGTCAGCTGTCTTTGGAGTAATCGAGCGACATTGCAGGGCAGGCATACTAGAAATAATTACAGAATAAGAAACAGGCAAATGATCAGAAATCCCCACATTGCAAATATCAGTCATGCAGACAGGGACACCAAGCGAAAGCACCAAATCAAAAGTATGGCCTTGAGCATGAGTAGGCCCACTTACAAACTGGGTCAAATTAAAATAGTCAATAAAATCCTTAACCATCAGGTCCGTTGGACAGGACATTCATTCATTCATTCATTTTCTACCATTTGTTCCCTGAGCGGGGTCACGGGGGAGGGCCGGAGCCAATCCCGGCCGGCAATCGGGCGAAGGCGGGGTACACCCTGGACAGGTCTGGACAGGACACATGAATATTAAAATCTCCAAAAATTAAAATTTTGCCATATTTTGGCATAATTCCAGCAAGGAAGTCAGAGAAATCACAAATAAAATCCTTAATACATTTAGGGGGGCGATAAACTACCACACACAAAATAGGACAGCTCACCTTTATCACAAACAGCTGCGTTTCAAAGCTGGAATAAGCATCCATTGTGATTTGCTGACAATCAAAACAATTTCTAAAAATTATTGCGACACCACCACCTCTCCCCATAGTCCTCAGAGAGTTAAAAAACGTACAGTCTGGTGGAAGGAGTTCAGAGAAGGTTTTCAATTCACCGTGCCTCAGCCAAGTCCTCTCCTCTCCCCTCCTCTTTTTCCCCATCTACGGCCCTTCCTCTGTGGAAGACCGCAGGAAGAACAGCAAAGATTGGGTGGAACAGCTGCTAGAAATGGAGGAAGGCTCTTTGATGGCTTTCCCAGCTCGAAGACGAGCAACTTTTCCATTGACGCCCTAATACTAATTGAGGGTAAGGCAATCATATACCAAGGCAAATGAGGTGTTATGAAAACAGTGCAAAAGACATATTAAGACAAACCACAAACATAACAGCTGCAGACGGTAAGCCACATACACCGGTGCCATCTTGGTGTCGTAGAACCTCTCCATGCCTGTCTACATCACCAAGCCAGCTTTGAATGGAATGACAAAGCCCAGCAGTGCTTTCTTACAGTGTAATAGCTACAATGGATGGTCCCGCACTGGCCTTGTTCAGCACAGCTTTTCCCACCATCACTTCAACGGATGTATCCAACTATTGATCAGGCCCTTAGTGAGCTGCTTTCCACAAAAGGGGCCAATTGAGCAGGGATGCACATAGCACAATGGTCTGCATGCCTCTAGGATTGTTTTTCACATTCCCATTGAGTCCTTGATGAAGGCTCTTAGAGTCCTGTTGATGTTGTACAGTTCCAAGCATTCCAGGATCCATGTGTGAGGCACTGAGTCAAAGGCTTTCTTGTAGTCAATCCAGGCAGTGCACAGGTTGGTATGCCTGGTCTTGCAGTCTCGAGTGACTACTTTATCAACCAGTAGCTGGTGCTTTGCTCCTCTGGTGTTACTACCAATTCCTTTCTGGGCGCTGCTCATGTATTGAGCCATGTGCCTGCTCATCTTAGCTGCTATGATGCCTGACAGGAGCTTCCATGTTATGCAGAGGCAGGTTATTGGGCGATAGTTGGATGGTACTGCTCCCTTCTGAGGGTCCTTCAGGATCAGGACTATCCGGCCTGCAGTTAACCATTCAGGGTGGGTTCCATCTATTAGTAGCTGGTTCATTTGTCCCACCAGGTGCTCATGGAGTGAAGTTAACTTCTTTAACCAGTAGGTGTGGATCATGTCAGGGCCTGGTGCTGTCCAGCTATTCATACTTGAGACCCTCTCTTGGACTTGTCCCATTGTGATGCTTACTGGATCTTGTTCAGGGAGGTTGCTGTGGTCTGCCCTGAGGTCCATCAGCCATTGGGCATTGTTGTTATGTGATGCCTCCTTCTCCCATATGCTCTTCCAGAATTGTTCAGTCTCCAGCCTTGGTGGGTCTGCTCTCATGTTATTCC
>NW_018128144.1:195025-214857 GCF_001952655.1 Monopterus albus | reverse complement strand
TAATTATACTCAGATGTGGGCCAATTTAAATAAAACACCAGAAATAAGCCTATAACATTTCAAGTCTGGAAATTTTCTCTGATAAAGGTACCTTCAGTTACTGGAATTTAACTTGAAGTATACCTGCTGCTGTAGTCAATACTGGGACAATAAGATATTACTGGTGACATCACGTTAGTCAAAAGCATACATTCATCTAAGGCACATTGTTTTGACACTTGCATTTAGTAATCTCAGAGGTCTCTGGACAGGTTACCTGGGTCAAACACAACACGTTTGTCAGATGGTGGTAGTGTTGATTCACACAGAGCTTCCTTGAGAGCGGCTCAGGAAGACATCCAGTTATGAATTAAACTTATCTGGGCTTCTGAAAAAGATAGAGAAATCTGGGTTGCTGTCACAATCACACCATCTTCTCTTGAACACATTTAATAACACGAAATAACACTGGTATCAGTTATTCACTGTATTATATAAAGTTACATACTGAGTTTACTTGTAGGATCTGTGTGTGTTGGGGGGAAGTAGGTTCAGAGTCTGTGATCAGATAAGGTGTCATAAAACAGGAGGGAGTCTTGGGGGCTAGGATGGAGAGAGAGTGGTGCACAGATCATCTGTCTTGGAATTGAATGAGTAATGGTTTATGTGAGTTCCTTATCTAAATTTCCATTGGTTGGTGGGATCAGTGAGTGTTTATCCAGGGAATTCTTTTCTCCTCTGGAGTAATAAAGGTTTCACTTTTTAGTGTGATGTTAAACAGCTTGTGGCTTCTTAGGTGTCAAAGTGTTTTCGCAATCTATCAGATGTGACTCAGGTGTATCGTCAGGCTAGAGGTTTTGTGGATTCTGCAGGCTGGGGGAGAAAAGAGTGAACAATAGTAGGGGGTTCTGAGGTGTTAAACACATCTGAAGAGACAGTCCTCTATCCCTGCTAAGTGAAAGCATTTGCACATGGTTTGCCTGTCAGGTTTGTTACATGTTATTTATTCTGTGTGTCAGAAAATCGTGATATACACACAAAATTGTATGTTCATGTCTGTTTAAAGCTAAGACTACGTTCACACTGCAGGTCTTAATGCTCAGATCAGATTTTTTGCCGAAATTCGATTTTTTTGCGCTGCTGTTGACATTGTCATTTAAATGCGACTGCCATCTGTCTCATGTGTGAACGGTATACGGCCCTGAGGTGACCCGCATGCGCAGAAGAGGACGTGATGCAGCGTACTGTGTTTGCGAAAATAAAAATGGATGCTCGTGATAGCATGTGCATAGCGATGTACCAGTTAATGTGCAATTGAAATAAAGAAATAATAATAAGAAGAATATCAAGAAGAAGGAGAGCACAAATATTGCTTATGGCCTCGCCTCCTTCAGCGCAGAATTGTCACGTCTGTCGCATTTCAGTGACATAAAAATCGCATGAAATTGCACTGACTGAAGTCGCATTGCAAAACATCGGATATGTATTCGATTTAGGACCACATATGAAAGTGGCCTGGACCTGATTTGAAAAAATCGAATTTGTGCTGTTCACACTGTCATAAGGAAATTGGATATGGGTCACATTTGGGCAAAAAGATCGGATTTGGACCACTTGAGCCTGCAGTGTGAATGTAGTCTAAGTTACTGACCCACACTTTTTAAACTCATAGGGTTTATCATTTGACAGTGGTTATTACTTTACTTCTGTTATCTACTGGTTTGAGCTGGTTATCCCCATACACAGATACAGTATTCAGGAGAATTACTGATACCTAAACCCACCTCATTCCTACCCCTGTAACTTCTATACCCTGTAGACTGTGACAGAGGTAAAATATGTCTAAAACTAACTTAAAGAATTTAAAGAACTATAAAGTTTCTCTGACAGAACCATGACTTGTAAAATTCCATTATAAAGAGTTTCTTGCTATCATCAGCAGGCCAGTCACGCCCACAGACAGGCTCATATTAGGAAATACCCTCTTTCTTGAGTATTGGCAATCGATCAACAGAACAAATGACAACAACCACAACAGTCTAGTATTTGGACAGTTTTTGTGGGGATGAGTTAAAATAAACTACAGACTGCATGTTCATAGTAATAAAAAGCATGGCTCATTGATATGTTTTTAACAGTATTTGAAGAGCAGAAGAACAGGATATAAGCTTTGGATATGCTGCAGCCTAGTAGGAGGGAGCTAATTCAGATGTTTCCCTTTTCTAGCATGTGACCAGCTTTCCCTGGGGGTGGCAGCCATCTTTGGTCCCTCTCACAGTTCTTCAGCTAATGCAGTCCAGTCCATTTGCAATGCACTGGGGGTGCCACATATCCAGACCAAGTGGAAGCACCAGGTGTCCGACAACAGAGACGTCTTCTACGTTAGCCTCTATCCAGACTTCTCCTCCCTCAGCCAAGCGATTCTGGACCTGGTCCACTTCTTCAAGTGGAAGACAGTCACTGTAGTTTATGATGACAGCACTGGTAAGATAACAAATCTTTGTTGTTGAACATGTAGTCAAGAGTTGATTATCATACACATTGATGTTGTATGTCACAATGTACAACTAATTTTCAGGTCAAAAAAATTTGATTGTGCTGGAGAAAATTATACCAAATATTGGGATGTTAAACATATTTTCATGTGGTATATAAATGTAAAATCTAAACTATTAAAAATTGGCCAAGATGGCCACAAATATTCCATTATTGTTTATGAATAATCAAGTTGATGCGAGTAGATCATTTTGAGAAGTCCAGGTGACTTTCAGGATTAAAATACTGCCCATCCAGTCAATCCACCCCAGTGTGGTCCTCATGTTGCTTAGAGAATGGTGGTCCCTGGGCCACAATTAGTTAAAAATGCCTGCTTTAAAGTGAGCAGACAAAGGATTATGAGCCTGAGGTGGGAAGCTTAAGATTTCAACCAAGATTCTAAACAGATTTTTTTGATACTAACTTGCACCTGACATTGAGATCTCAATGTTGATGTGTCAGTGCACTTTAGTTTGCTGGGGTCTTTACGGACATTTTTAATCTAGCCCTCGCCCAAGAAGTTGTGCCGACATGCTTCAAAACCACCTCCATTGTGCCAGTCCCGAAACATTCCATCCCAACGTGCCTGAATGACTACCGACCTGTAGCACTCACACCCATTGTCATGAAGTGCTTCGAGCGCCTGATCCTGGCATTGCCGATGACCTGTCTCCCACCCACACTGGACCCCCACCAATTTGCCTACCGAAGGAATAGGAGCATGGTGGATGCCGTCTCCATAGCACTGCACTCTGTATTCAGACACCTGGACAACAACAACACTTATGCAAGAATGCTGTTCACAGACTTCAGCTCAGCATTTAACATGGTTATCCCCTCCAAGTTAACTACCAAACTTGGCAACCTGGGCATCAGCACCTCCCTTTGGAACTGGATTCTGGACTTTCTGACCAGCAGGCCTCAACATGTCAGGTCAGACAACACCTGCTCCTCCACCATTATCCCCAACACCGGTCTACCACAGGACTGTATGCTGAGCCCATTCCTCTACTTCCTTTTCACCCACGACTGCAGGCCTGTGCATGGCTCCAACACCATCATCAAGTTTGCAGATATCACGGTGATCGGCCTCATCAGCAACAATGATAAGTCAGCCTACAGGGGTGGGTACAGCACCTGGCTGTGTGGTGCACTGACAATAACCTGCCCTTTAACACCAACAAGACCAAGGAGCTCATTGTGAACTACAGGAAGGGAGAAAGGAGGCACACACGACCCCATCCATATTAACGGGATAGTCGTTGAATGTGTCTCCAGCTTCAAATTCCTGGGGACCCACATCTCAGAGGATTGACCACCAACACCCGCAGCCTGGTTAAGAAGTCTGACTGGCACCTCTTCTTTCTGAGGACACTGAAAAAGAACCACCTGACTTCAGCCATCCTGGTGAACTTCCACCGCTGTGCCACTGAGAGACTGTATCACAGTCCGGTATGGAAACTGCTCTGTCTCTGACCACAAGGTGCTGCAGCAACTGTCCAACACATCACAAGGACTTTACTACCAGCCATTGAGGGTGTCCACAGGGAATGCTGTCTCCGACGTGTTCCTCTCACCCTGCTCACAAACTGTTTGACCTCCTGCCCTCTGAGAGGTGCTTCAGGAGCCTCTGGACCAAAACCAGTAGACTCAGGAACAGCTTCCTCCTTACTGTCTCCTTACCGAACTCTGTCCCCCGTTGACCCCCCCTCCCCTGCTTTCCTCTATACCACTACACACATCTCACCCCTTCTCATCTCTCCTCCCGGGACTAATGCAATACACTTCTGTTACCTGTAACACTGAAGTGATCTGTTAATTTGCACATACTCACAGAATACTGGTCTGTATTCATTTGCACACTGTACATATGCAGATACTGTATATTTATCTTTACACTATTTATGTCCATTAAACTGTTCACTCATGCAGCTTGTTATCTTCTTATTCTGCAGTTTCATTCCATTTCATCCCATTGCACTAGTGTTCCATATGCTTAATGTACCTTATCCATTACTTGTAATTTAAATCCATAGTCTGTTGTATATTGTACATTACCCTAGATATCTTACTGTAAATATCAATTGTACATATCCATCGGTAAATTAGTTCTGACTGTACATACTGTAGATATTCACACTCTGCACTGCTGTTATTGCACTTCTGGTTACCGTAGATGCTAAACTGCATTTTGTTGCCTTGTACTTGTACATGGGTAATGACAATAAAGTTGAATCTAAACTAATCTGCTGGTATGATGACATGGCTGAGAAACAAAACTTAATGTGACCACCTTTTCAACTGTAGGAAGTTGGAACATATCACCCCACTGCCCTCAGTTCACTTTGGAGGCAAATTCCCTGAGCTACCACTCAGGAGGTAGTACTAAGTTCAACCACAGCTTCCTCCTCATGTTCCAGGGACATGGGTGTGGGTGCTGGTAGGGCTGTCGCCCACATGGTTAAGCGGTAGTGTCCTCATGTCTCATGTATTAGCATTACAAGCATCAAGTGTGTACATATGTTCACTGGTTTAGAGCTAAAACAGGGACTTTATTCATTGATTTAGAGGTAAAATATGGAGTTCAGTGAGTTGACTGCTGATACAGCACCAAAGATGTCACATTACTGCAAGTTTGCACTCTGTTTTTTCAGCTGTTTGATAAACAGCTCATACAGCCTCCATTACTGGCATATTTTGTTGCACATGTGATTGAGAAGCATTGTGCCTTCTGCTCAGACGTGTGTGAGAAGCCCAGCCTCACCCTCCTGTAAATGGTAGCCGATAGAGGGAAGAAAGCAGTGGAAAAGCAAAGCAAAACAAACCACATCAGGTGGCCAGATTATGCATATGGGAAAGCTCCAGGTTACAGCTTGTTAACTTCCCTCAGGGAGAAATAATTGCACATTACCAATGTAATACAGTAAATACCAGTTTTGGGCAGGACCTTGGTAAGTGGAGGACTGTGGGAAACTAAGTCCATGTGGAGAACTGTGAAAAGCCCTATATGTTAATTAAGTCCTTTGTGCTAATTAATGCTTAAAAATGAAGTACAGCTGAGGTTGATGGTTTTTGCCTAGGCACAGCTGAGTACTGTTATCATTTGGAGATGTTCTATACTTCGTAGAAATCAGAGTTTGTAAGACTGCAGAAGACATGTCTTTCTGGTTACTTGGGGAAGCAGACCTTGTACAAACCTTTCTATTATTATAGTCTAGGTCACCAGGCAACACATGAGCCGGCAGGCTGGGTACATGTACCATATGCCAAGGGTCACAGAATGTGCCAGCCTGAAGAAGGCTGCCAGGCCTCCCAGAGCTCCAGCCAACAGACACACAGGGAACAGCTTGGCCTGGATTGCAGTGTGTGTTTAGCACTGAGGCCAGATAACTCTGCTTTTAGGAGTCACATGCTAATTGCATGTGCTAGATTACAAACATGCACTTAACTAAATTACCAAGTAAAATTTGCAAATGGCAATCAAAAATTCATATTCTTTCTACAGTTATTTCTCAGGGGCTGGAGAATTTGAACTGAGTCAAAGACAGGACACCATTCCATGATAGAGCACATTTACTAAAGTGTTGCATGTTAATTTAAAATTGATGTTCTATCAAACACTACTTTTATACATTCAGAGCCATTCGGAGTGTTTGTATTCAGCATTTGGCTCCCTGGTGGCTTTCTTTGTTACTGGAAGAGTCGGCCTTTTCCCACAAGGGACTCAAACTGCATACCCACACATAAGGAATTCACAGGAAAAAAGTTCTTGTATGTACTGTGTGCGATGCAGAGGACAAAATTATGTTCAATGCATTTATGAACGCCTGTTCATAAATTGCACATAATTTAGAAAGATTTAATCAGCATCATCTTCACATTTAATCACCTCTTTTCTTAAAACAATGTGATGTGATCCTCTCAGCAGACAGTTTGTTTAGCTCTTCTGTAAATAGCTACAGTATATGACTTGTTCTACGCTGTCTGTTGCATTTATGGGAGAGAAGCTCCTTGAAGTGTTTTTGTTGTCCCCAGTGGTGAATACAGGAATAATTTTAAAAAGGGGGGTGTTCTGCATACATCGCTAAACAGATCCAAGATCAAACAAGTAATCCTGGATTTTCTAATGCTGGCTAGGACTATGCAGACATTTTGGTTCCTCAACCCACACCTGAGTTTTGAATTAGAAAAACTGGATTCATGTGGTTATTGGCTAAACTAGAGAAGATAAACCAACTGTTGAAACCATGTTCTGCTGGTTTCTCATTGGCTACATGCAAAATATCAAAAGAAAGGGTGCAGTCTGACACTGAAGCAGAGCGAGAGCTTCTGCTGCAGGACTATGAGGAAGAGAGAGAGATGGCAAAAAGTGGCTGACAGATAAAAATGCGTATGTATCCCATTTGAATCCTTAATGTCACCACCACTGCACGTCCACTGCTTTGAAGTGATGCTATAATATGTATTATCTCTGTTAAATCCATAACTTCTAATCTTGTGCACAACTTGTCCTTTGCTTTCACCCATTCCTAGGTTCTTGTTGTGCTTGTATTCTCTCTGAATATAATTCAGAAATTACACAAAGTAATAGGAATTCTAGCACACAAAGGGGATGTTTAGATCATCATCTATTCATGAACAGCTATTAATAATTGATATAAACATCCCCTGCGTGTGCTGGAATTCCTATTACTTTGTGTAATTTCTGCATTATATTCAGAGAGAATACAAGCACAACAAGAACCTGGGAACAGGTGAAAGCAAAGGACAAGAGTATTCTGTACACTGGTATTACTGTATTGTATTAGTCTTAGCCCTACTACTTTTATTATAACAGCTTTAATCCGTAGCCTTGCCTCAATATTCAAATGATGAAGTGTTTGAAAGAACAAGAACAAAAAAGTTTAGCATTCTCCACATTTAGTTTGATCTGCACAGCATCACAACATTTGTCCGTCTTTTCTTGCAAAAAGCAATTACTAACATATTTCAGTAAATGATTAAGCACAGTTGTCTACAATTTGAACAATTATCAGTTGTACGTATATGTCCTTTTGATCAAAATACTGTGGATCAGTTTCTTTTCCGTTAGTCTTATTCCAAAGTGGAGAGGTGGGAATCCTTTCTGAAGCAACTCTATTTTACTGTAAGTGCTGCTAAATTGATAAATTGGCCAAAGCTATTGAGAAAAATAATAAACTTCAGCTCAACTAAATCCCTTTGCCTTCTATTTGTTTTAGAAACAAATTATGAAAACTCTGTTCCAGAGCCAGGTGCACTTTTAGAATACCTTGACAAGCAGCACTCTTTCTTTTTCCACATTTACAAATAAATATATGAAATACTGCTTTTGAGAAATCTGAGGTCAATGCACACTGACTGTGTTGTGATAAGAGCACAGCCTCTCTTTGTCTGCCCCCTAATATGAAGCAACAGTCCACTTTAACTCTGGCTATAATACTAGTCTTTAAGAATGGGTTGGGATGCGCCAAAGAGTCCCATCAATCTCTCAGTACTCTGTTTTCTTTAAACTTGTGTCTTATTATCAATGTTCCCATGTCAGTGGGTCACTCCCTGAGAGGCTATCTTGTTTACATTGAATAAATCATAGAACAAACGTGTTTCTGAGTAGGATTGAGATTACAGACATGTTGCCATGATAACAAGTCCTACAAGACTTTCAGAGAACATGCAAATCTGGCATCATGTGAAACTGTATAAATCTGGTGATAAGCACAACTTCACAAATTATAAACCGGTTTCTCTGTTTTTCCAATTTTAAAAAACCCTGGAAAAACTCTTTAATAACAGATTAGATACATTTATTGATAAACATAAAATCCTCTCTGATTGCCAGTATGGTTTTAGGTCGAACCGGTCGACATCCTTGGCCATTACCGACCTGATGGAGGACATTACAAGTGCTATGGATGAGAAGGCCCTCACAGGGCTGACCCTTAATTTGTGAAGGCAGTGAAAGACATTGTGTGTGGAGTGCCTCAGGGTTCTGTTTTGGGACCTAAATTATTTATATTATACATTAATGATATATGCAAGGTTTCTGATTTAGTGAAAGTGGTTTTATTTGCTGATGACACTACCGTATGGGCATCGGGTGAAAACCTACAGCAACTCTCTGGACGGGTTTCACAGGAACTTGAGAAGATAAAGAAATGGTGTGACAGTAATATAGTATCTCTGAATTTGGATAAAACTAAATTTATGGTATTTGGGAATCGTAGACTAGATAATGAACTTCAATTGAAAATTGGGGGAGCTAATATCGAACGAGTATATGAAATTAAATTTCTAGGTGTCATAGTTGATGACAAATTCTCCTGGAAATCGCATATCTGATATGTTCAGAACAAAATAGCAAAAATATATCGATATTGGCAATGGTTAGATATATTTTAGACGGGAAAGCACCGTATTTTGTATTCTTCATTGATTTTACCATACTTAGAGTATGGCGTTGAAAACTGGGGAAATACATACAAAAGCTCACTTCAACCATTGTATATATTACAAAAATGAGCGATAAGAATTGTGCATAAGATGGGGTATAGGGATCACACCAATGTAGCTTTCATACAGTCTAAATTGTTACAATTTTTTGATTTAGTGGGATATAAGACTGCTGTGTTTTTGTATAAAGCCAGGAACAATTTATTACCTGGTGGAATTCAAAAACTATTTAATGAAAGGGATGGGGGATACAATTTAAGGGGTCAGTTAAATTTAAAAATTCATGCTATACGTACAACCAAAAAAAGATTTTGTATTTCCATAAGTGGGGTAAAACTATGGAATAATTTAAGTGTAGACATAAAAAATAGTAATAGAATTGACGAGTTTAAACATAAATATAAAGGTATGTGTCAATCAAGATATATGCAAGAACAGGCTCAATGATTAATTAGATGGAACATTGTGGGTGTGGTGTACACTTTGTACTAATTCTTTAGTATATTACTTGTGTGGTGGAGAAGATTATCTAAGAATGTAATTATATAAGAATGTTAACAATGTGTAAAAAATTTTTTAGTATATTACTTGCGTGGTGTAGAACAAAATTATCTATGTAGAGATACTGCTTGCAAACCAATGATGGTAAGATGATGTTAGGGGGTAGGACTAGATAAGTCTAACTTCTTCCTACTCCGTTCAAGCATATACTAGGTATAAGCAAATTGATAATGGATTAGCATTTGTGGATATGTGTAAAATTATGTGCGTTGACATATCGACTGTCTTTACATGCTTGAAAGAATAAAATCAATCAATCAATCAAAAACTGTCAGCAAAGGATTTATCAGTTTTCATTAGCAAAGGTAGGCACATTTCACAAAGTCCCGAGACCGGAATTCTAAGGATTTCTATTTTTTAACATCCTTTCAGCATTTAAATTTTAATATATTCATTTAATCTAATGGGGCATCAAAGAAATCATGTTCCAGTACAGTGTGCACACAGTGACAAACAGAGCACAAAAGAGCTCTTTTCAGGCATGCTACAGTAAGTGGCACCACCTGTGTGGATGGACCATAGGTTTGAAAGGCCTTTATGTGAGAAATATATTTTAGTTATGTTTCACTTCACTTTCATTTCGACATGTCACAGTAGGAAGAGCCCAAGTGTAAACAACAAAATAAAGCACGAGTGAACTGCTTCACTTTGAGGCGATGTACACAGTGTCATGGCACATGTGGAGAGAACAAACTGACATAATTTTTGGTAGTAACCTGTGCTTTTCCTGCTTCAAGGCCTGGCCTCAGTGTCCTTGGTCATAGCTACAGCGCTGAAAACTTATGTTGCGCTTAAAAAGTATGAAAGGGACCATCTTGCATAATATTTCTTTTATAGTAATAGCTAGTAATGTTTTGTACTTCTACTTTCTAACTCCACAGCCATGTTTTTGCTGGAGGCATTACGTTTTTGGGTTGTCCATGTCCATATGATTCTTGTGCAGGAATTTCTTCAAATTTGACACAAATATCCAACTGGACTCAAGAATGAACTTATTAAATTTTGGTGGTCAAGGTCAAGGTCACAGATCTTCACTTCTGTCTCATACTCATGAACTTGACTGGTGGAGGCATACAACTGTGAAGCGGTTGTTCTGGTTGTTTTAATTTTTGGTTTTTCTCATGTTCAAACTTGTAATTTACAGCCCCACCAGACGCCAACTTGAGAGATCTTGAGAACATTTATCAGACTTCACGTAGCTCCCCTTGGAGCTACAAAAGACTTTACACAGCTTTTACCACATATGCAGTAGTCCCCCACAGCACCTGTAAACAGACTTTGATGCTCACTTAACCTTTGAGTATAATTTTGAATACAGGGCTGTCACACGTGTATTTTTATTTTGTGGTACTGATACTTTCTCTTAGCTCTTTTTTTGTGGTAAGGTACAGAATCTAAATGCTTCTTTCTCAATAGCACATCTACATACTTAGATGCATTTAACAATACAGTTGTTTTCAGTGTTAAGTGTTGCTAGAGCTTTCTACTTTAAATCTGCATTAAATTACTTTTCTAATATTTTAGTTGAAATATGCTCCAACACATATTTTAATGTGAAGAGGTGCTGTCAAAGGTTTCTGTGACCCAAAGTTACTGAACAGCAGCAGTGCAGAAGTATTCTAAATTCTTCTAAATTTTTTAAGAGAATTTCACCCTTCTAAATGCCACTGGGGGCCATACTCGGGACCGAGAGCTCATGATATGAAAATATGAACATGCTTCGGATTTATTACTCCTTGCATTAGCTGAGCCAGTGTACATGCACAGGGGAGGGGCTGGGTGGAGAGAGAGGGGTGGGAGTAGTTTGTGTTATGGTTGCGTCCCCCTCACCAGGAGGGTGAGGAAGAACTGAGGTAGGACTCAATGTGCAAGACCCAGGTGCTAGTGAAAAAAAGGTGGTTTATTGGATAAAACACAAACAAGGTAACAGAGTCAATGTATGTGGCATAATCAGGCTGGGCAGTACAAAAACAGGGTAGGCTGAGGAGACCAGGACGAACGGGTGAGTGGACAAACTAACGGCAGGAACCAGGAGAATAGGAGGATCTAGGACAAACAGGTAAGTAGACAGAACAACCAGGAGGATTAGCAAACGCCGTCAGGGAAGCAGAGTAGCAAACGAAAAAAGAAATCAACAGCACAGGAACTGTCAGCATTGAAATCAAATTACGCATGCCTAAACACATGGAAACAATGCACGAAAGAAAACCACAGCACAGGAACTGTCAGCGTGGAAATCAAAGCGATGCATGACACATACCACGAATACAGGTATGTCTACAGATAATGCTCCGGCGAAGACGGAGCGTCTGCCAGACGTTTAAATAAAGGAGCAGGTAATCACAGGAATGCACCTCAGCTGTGTGCACTGACAAACGAGTCACTCATTACCAAATGCAACACAGCTGAGGTGCCGATCCCACAGGTTGAGAAAGAGAAAGGAGGAAGAGAGGCAGGCCGCACCGAGCGGACCTGACAGTTTGCTTTGGAGTCTCATGCTTGCACTGGCTTTAATATGGCCCCCAAGCAGATAAAATTGTGTCAGAACTCAAATTCAAAAAGACTCGAAAACCACACCCACAAGATTTAAGAATGCATAAAAATTTGACTGTGTAACAATTACATCATCTTCTTCTTCCTCTACTTTCGGCTGTTCACATCAGGGGTCGCCACAGCGAATCATCAGTTTCCACCGAACTGATGATGCGCATGTTTGACTTGACATGGTTTACACCGGATGCCCTTCTGGATAATGTCTAATTTAGAGTCTCCAGTCAACCTAAGCTGCATGTCTTTGGACTGTGGGAGCGACCGGAGAGAACCTATGCAGGCACAGGGAGAACATGCAAACTCCGCACAGAAAGGCACTGGGTCGGCCGGGGCTCAAACCAGGATAACAATTACATCATAACACCATCTTGGTGAAAGGAAATGAGTCTGGCTCAACCTGCAAGTGGCTCCAGCTTCCCAGTGTCGCCATTTTCACAGGTGACCTGATAGCAAGGACAGATAGCATTGATGGTGGACACTGAGGGCAAAGAGAAATCTGATCTGGAGTCCTTGAAGAGATTCAGGCAGGATTTTATTTCATTAGATTTCTTTCCCTCTCTTGTTTCAGTACAAGAAGCACAATGCCTGGCGTGTTTAGCAAAGTCAGTGCAGCAGGACGTTTATATTACCACACAATTCTCATGGGTTGACCCCCACCTGCAGTGTTAAACAGTGTCTGTTTTTTAGGAAAGGGATATAAAAGGTGTAGGAAACAACCTCTTTCTTTGTGCTGTTTCTTCACCAAGCGGGGTGCGAACAAGCAAATCAATAACCATAATGGGGCCCTTCTAATGGTTCAGTTCTATAATGGTAAACTGAGATGGCAGCAGCATGTGTTATAGCTCTTCCAGCCAGCCATAACATCCATATAACCACTTGGAACACTCTTACCACTGCTACTGCTGCAGAGTTTGATTAGGCCATAAGGGAGAACAGGCTTCTCCAAAAATAAATAAATAAAACACCAGCTTGGAAAAAAACTGCTTCTTTCTGCTGTTCATAGTAAAGAGTCCATACATATGTCCATTCATCTGTAACTACACAACACAGTAATAGTAACTGCTGTTTTGTTTCATATTTGAAAATGCTTCAACTTGACACAAAAAAGCCGATACTGGTATAAAGATCTACTGTAGCTCTGATATACCATGTGGTCAAAAGTATGTGGACACTGGAATAAAGTACATGGGCACCTCCTCATTATGCAGCTATTGTATAGCTGCAGCAAATAGTAAATTAAACAGCTATTTCAATTATCAGCTACACATTTCAGATAAATTTCATGCAAAAAACTAAATATTTTCTAGCTTCAGCTTAAAAACAGAGATTTTTTACAGCTTTTTGTCATACATAATATTTAATTGAAACTCTTGAATTTCAGAGTGCTGGTCAAACAAACCAAACAGAAGATATCAGTGAGAAATGAGAAATTGTGGATGCCATTTGTTAAGTGAAAAAATAATCTCTGTGTAAGCTCATTTCCAGGCAACCTGTCTGTTAGATAGTGATATGTTGTGTGCGAGCTGGCATTGTGTCTCGAGATAAACAGTATTGGAAAGGCTCTAAAATATTCTAAAAATATTTTAAAATGGAAAGGAGTCATCATCTGGCAAGCACAAGTCCGTTCAGTAAATGTAATAGCAGTCTACCCATTATGATTGGTATTTCTTGGGTAAAAACACACATTTTGGTATAGTGGTTGTTCTAGAGGAACCACTCGGGGGTCGACAAGCTCTTCAGGTCTCATCACTGGGGACCAATATCCACAGAATATTTCATAGCACTGGCCAAGAGCTGCTGTGATATTTTACTGTGGGTCAAAGGGTTCAAAACCCCACTGCTAGCACTACAGAAACATCAAGCTCAACATCAGCCTAGTCCACCCCTTTCTGTTTATAGCTTGGTTTCTATGGGAGCAACAGCCAGAGGCAGTCCAAAAGGCATAATTCAAGAGAAAGAGATGCTGCGTTACCCATGGCAGATCACATTTCCAACCACTGTGACCCAGCTCACAGCTCTTTGTTTTTGAGCATGATTGCACTCTTCTATGTTTTTAAGCCTTTGAAAGTTAATGTGAAGCTCTAACAGCAGTACAATTTTCATCATATGCCATAATCTATGTTCTGCTTTTTTTCGGAGTGTGGTGTGGACTGCGGGGCTTGATGAAAGGTCAGCTCGACAGCACGGTCATCACAAGTAATATGGATGACTGCATGGTGTAATTCCAAAGTGGTCATTTGAGAGAGGCACAAAAATGATTAAGAGCCATGTCTGACAAGCTGAGTTGGTATTTAGAGGGTGGGCATGTCTGATTTTTGTGCAAATTTGGTGGGAAATTAATGGGAATTAGAAGGCTAGAAGCAGTAACAGAGATGATTGTAAGTGCGAAAGGATGTTGTTACAGCCACTGGCGGACAATCCCACCTCACTTGCAACAGGCACCAGATTATAATTAAGAAAAACATAACCCCAATAAAGGCAGAAAGAGTCTTTTGTGACCACTCTGATGATCCATGTTTATGCTTAAAATAATATTTGCTGTTTTTTGGTCAACTCCAGTGATCATCACTAGAATATTAGTTTATTATAGTAATAGCATAGAAAGAAAGTCACTTTCAGCTTTTCCCATTTAGGGTTCGCCACAGCAAATCGTCACACTGACAACTCGCATGTTGACATTTGGCACATGTTTTACGCCGGACGCCCTTCCTGGCGCAACCCTGACTCAAACCCGGGACACAGCGGCGAGAGTGCTGCGCCTTAACCACTAGCCTACCAGGGATGGCTTATTATAGTAATAGTATAGTATAGTAAAAACAGTTTATTAATCTTATCTTTTGGCCATTTAGGAACTTTGTAAAGTCCGATAAAAACCCAACTTGAAGTTCAGGCTTGGAGATTATAGTTTCTATTTATGGTAATATAGTTTGTGTATAAACAAAAACTTGCAGAGAATCCAAAACTTTGGCACTTAACTTAGCCTAGTCAGGGTATTATGGAGCAGTCTTAATAGCTTAAAAAAATGGAATCTAAATTTCAGTACATGAATCTAACCATGTGGATTTGAACCCCTAACCTGTTGAGTCAGAGACAACAGTGCTGGCTACTGCACCATCTTACAGTGTAATGCTCACCGCTCAAAGCCTCAGTAGCTTACATAAGAGGGGATGCAATTCTCAGCAGCTGTGAACTCTGCCAAAAGAAATGCATCCCCTGTAATATTTTATTTCAGAAGGGTTGGATCAAGTAATGTTACCACCACGTTTCTGCAGTCATTTCACACAGACAGTATGTAACAGCCTTAACAGCTTAAAACAAAATCAGTACATGCATATGTGGATTTGAACCCCTAATCTTCTGCCTAAAGCAGGATTCTTTATTACTCTGTTTCTTGTAACCCTCCAAACTTTAAGGAGATGTAATATTAAATTGCTGGGAGAGCCACTCTAAGTCACTGTCAGTGAGAAGCAGCATCTTACAAATGTCTTTCATGATAAAAAAAAAATAAAAGAGCCTCAAAAGGGCAAACCCCTGCCTAGCAGGCTGAGTGCTTTAGTTAACACTTTGGCTGTATTCAAAAGAACAGCAAAGTAGACCATCTGGTGAATCAGACTCTGCTGTATTGATGGAATTAGTGCTGTGAAAATGTATTGTACATTAACCAGAATATCCATTTATCACGTTTGAGTGTCTGCGAATGAGGAAGCATACAGAGTAGCAACACAAAACTCTTGGCTTGGGAGAAATATTGATGATGACTACAACCTGAAGTTACTTTTGTGTTCCAAAATGCAATAATAACTCAAGTAAACAACCAGAACTGGCACTAAATTTCCAAGTGATGAAGAAGTGATGGATTCATGCCATTCAATGGGAGGACAGCCTGTATTTCATAGTTTTAATGGGAACACATTTCTGTTGTGTTTCAATGCAGGCCCAAATGCAGATGTGAACAGCAGTGCAAGTTTTCAGAGTTTTATTGTAATATTAGTTGGCTTGGAGTGGTTGACTCAAGAGGAGTCCGAGCAAGAGAGAGGAAGACTCAGACGGGGAGACTGGCTGGCAGTACCGGTGACTTGGCTGGTAAAATGAGCTGGCACATAATGGCTTGAACTTTGTCCTTACATCAATGGGGAAAGTACAAACATGAGATCACCAGTTGGAGTGTTTACAAAGGTGGCATGCACATTGCATTATTTGACTGATGAGGGGAGACGTAGAAAAACACCTAATGCCTTTGAGTTGTCACAGTCAACGGTTTCTATTATTGTCACACCAACATGCAAAGCCATCTCTGTTCACCTTGGTCAAATATATATTAAGCTGCTTTTCATCAAACCTGAGGCCCAGATGTTGTTTTTCAGATTTCAGCGTACTCATGGTATGCCTCAGTGTTTAGGAGCCATAGACTGTGACTAACCTGTGACTACAAATACAGATTTGTACGTGGTCAAAGTGGCCTGGGAGTGTTTGGGACACACCCATATATTGATAATATATGGTACTGATAATTTCCCAGTGGTTTTGAGCGATATGGGTAAATGATGGAAGTCAACTCAGTTGTCAACATTTGTTCTTTTATTAAAAAACATCTAATATTCACTGCTTTTGAGCAAAAATATAAAGTAACTATTAACAAAAGTATAATTGTGCAACCACAGAAAGCAAACTTTGTAGAAAAAAAAATTTAAATAAGCATGAAACGCTACTTTTGCATGTTCAGCTTAAATAACACTTCCAGGCAACATAAGTACAAAAGTAAACTAAAATGTAACAGTGCACTGTATTAATATGTTTATATTTGCACCTAAAATAAAACATGACTATAAAAGTAAACCGTAAGTATTTAGCAGCAGGTTAAAATGCTGAAATGTAGCTCCCAGAACCTGTGACAACTCGACACGTTTTGTGTTTGTAGGAAGCAGAGTGTCATGGAGGGGGGTAGTTCAGGAAAATAAAAGCCTGGCCCCTATTTGAGAGTTTTTAATATATGGCTTCTACAGCATATAAAGTCATATGAGTATGCCTGTTGTTCTTAACGGGAGTAAAAGTCCTCTCAGTGTATTTGGGGAGAGTCCCAGGACCCTTCCAGTAACCTGTTTCAATTTTTATGAGTGTGTGATGCCACACCAGCAGTCCTAGTCCCATCATATGCTGCACTAGCACTCAACAACTTGTTTAGAGAAGGACTAAATGACTCTTCACAGTGAACATACTAATCCTATTTTTACATTGCTGGACTGCTAATGGCAGCGCAAATGTTTTCCATGCTTTAGTCCTATTTTATTGTTTTAGTTACTTCAGGTGAGTGGAAAATGATTATGGTATGGTCAAATTAGTCTATTCTTAAGGTGTTTTAGCTAATCAGAGATGCATTTGGTAACTACAAAAAGAAAAAAATCTATGATAATTGTGCATATGAAACCAAAGGGCATTAAGTAATCTAGAACTGAAAATCACTGTCGGTTAGTGACCACAGAACGACATGAACATTGACTCGTTTCTGGCAGAAATGTGAATAATTAAGTCCTGGCAGATGGGATGCTGCAAGCTAACGGCTCACCAAGAGCCTGGGCCTGTAGGAGGTTTCTACAGTTAAAGGGAGTTTATCCTCCCTACTGTCACCAAGTGCTTGCTCAAGGGTAATTTGTTGAGTTTCCCCTGTGATACTATAAGGTCTATGTCAGGGACCAAACAGTAAGGCAGAGGACACAGCTTTTAAAGTTCAAAAAAGATGGGCTTTTTATTAACCCAAAAATAAGGAAAAAATACAAACAACATCAATATCAAATAAACAGGGCCCTAAAAGAGGTCAACAAAAGATGAGGAAACTGAAAATATAGCAAACTGAACTGCACCTCAAACAAAAACCAACCAACCTCACAAATGACACACACACACACACACACACACACACACACACACACACACACACAGGTGTGTACAGTATAAACTGGCTGGCTAAACCAATAACACAGGGAATGTACAAAGACGCCAAATAATCTACTAATAAACACTGAACAGACAGTCTGCTGACAACTAAATACTGTAAAAAACAAAACACAACAAAAAAAACTAACTTAAATAAAGTTTTAACATAAACTACAAACAAATATACAATACATCCCCCCACCCCCTTTCTTATATTCGGCACTTGGTGCAGTCTATGCCTAGTGGGAGGTATTTAAGCCTGCTGCTGCATCAGTCCAGTCTTTTTTGTCAGGACCACCCCCATCCTGGTCCATGGATGGGGGTGGTAACTCAAAAAGAAAATTTACACACATTAACAAAATAAAATTAACGAAATGTGCATGCTTTTATTGTTGTGTAGCAGTGGTCCAGTATGATTTTGTCCCTGGTGGGACAGTTAATGTGCTGTCTGTATTTGAGCAGTTCGTGGGTGAGATTTGCGCTGTTCAAGTCCCCTAGAACAATGAGTGTAGAGTCGGAATATTCTAGCTCCAGGCTAGTTATCTGTTCTGCCTGGAGCAGTAGTGTGCTAGCATGGGTGTGTGGTCTTATATGCTACACTCCGTTTAGAATGAAAGAGTTAACTTCTCGGAGAGAATAAAAAGGTTTGCAATTAATAACAAGAGTCTCGAAGTCTGTGTTACATGTCCTCTGTAGCACCGTGACATCTGTGCACCAGCCTTCATTTATGTAGAGACAAATTCCCTCTCCTCTCGTTTTCCCGGACAGCTCCATTAAGAGACCCACTCTGTACACCTGGAAGCCCAGTACTTGTATTGCGCTGTCCGTGAAGGAGTCGCTGAGCCAGGTCTCCGTGAAGCACAAAGCAGCAGAGCGTGTGAAGTCAGAGTTGGTCCTGTTGACGAGAAGGAGTTCATCCATCTTATTGACCAGGGAGCGGACATTTGCTAGGTGGATAGACGGGAGTGGGGTTGGTGTCCCTCTGGCATAGCCTCACCAAGGTGCCCGCTCGTTTGCTCAAATGTACAAAATGAGCTCCCCTGACCTTACACACGATAGAATCAAACGTTAGTGAAACACACTCTGCTTAGCTTCAGCATCAAACAAGTTCAGGTGTATACAGTGTGTAGTTGCTGTAGGTAAACAACAGCTGAAAACCTGACTTGCTTTTTTCCTCTTCTCAGGAGAAACAATGAAACATAATTGTGCAAAAGCACCAAATACAAAATCAGTCACCTAAACAGCCACAAGGACAAAGATATGTTTAGCTCAAGAAACAGATCAAAACTCAAAGCCAGATGGCTTATGATGGGGGTGAGGCAGGCTAAGAGGAAACAGGCAGAAAACGGTCGGACCACATTTCATTTCTTTGTTCCTGTATCCAGCTTACAGACAAAGACTGAAACAAACAAACCCTGTCACCAAACAAATTAAACTCTGGACCCCAGAGACTGAAGGCACCCTGCAGGACTGTTTCGCCCAGACAGACTGGGATGTGTTTAAAGCTGCAGCCACCTTGGAGGAGCTTTCTGTCAGCGTACAGGATTATGCTGAGTATGTGACCGGATACATTAGTACCTGTATTGACAACATTGTGCCCACCATACAAGTCAGGAGGTTCCCCAACCAGAAACCCTGGATAAACAGTCAGGTACGCCATAGGCTGCGTGCTCGCGCTCATGCATTCAGATCAGGCGATGAGACGGAGTACAAAGCTGCAAAGTACAGACGGAGGAAAGCCATCACAGTGGCCAAGAGGCAATACAGAGAGAAGCTGAATGGCTTCTATTCTACTATTCTATTCTCCT
>NW_018128144.1:194815-195003 GCF_001952655.1 Monopterus albus | reverse complement strand
TCCCCTTCCCAAGAAGAGCCTGGTCACCTGCCTGAACGACTACAGGCCAGTGGCACTCAGCCCAATTATTATGAAGTGCTTTGAGAGAGAGGTGCTGGCCCACGTTCAGAACAGTATAGTGGACACCCTGGACCCCCCTGCATTATGCCTACTGGCCCAACAGGGCCACCTCAGACACCATCGCGGCT
>NW_018128144.1:194276-194559 GCF_001952655.1 Monopterus albus | reverse complement strand
CAACACCCTAGCCACCCACAACTGTGTCGCCTCCCACAAAGACAACATTATCCTAAAGTTCACGGACGACACCGCAGTGATAGTTCGCATCACTGGCGGGGACGAAGCAGCCTACAGGAGGGAGGTGGCCAGTGTGGCGTCTTGGTGCAAGGACAATAATCTCAGCCTCAACACGGACAAGATGAAGGAGATGATAGTGGACATGAGGAAGGAGAGGAGATCTCATTGGCCACCGTTCATCCGGGGGCTCAAAGTGGAGAGGGGAGCAGCTTCAAATACCTGG
>NW_018128144.1:181637-194100 GCF_001952655.1 Monopterus albus | reverse complement strand
CAGCACTACTGCTATGGACCGCAAGTGCCTGCAGAGAGTGGTAAAGACTGTTGAGAAGATCACCAGGACTCCACTGCCCTCTCTGCAGAGCATTTACCGCCGCAGGGTGCGTAGGAAAGCTGCCTCCATCCTCAAAGATCCCACCCACCCCCAGCACGGACTGTACACTTCTCTGCCCTCTAGCTGGAGGTTCAGAAGTGTTAAATGCAGGACCACTAGACTGAAAAACTCTTTCTTTCCCTCTGCCATCAGACTCCTAAACAGCTGAGGAGTTTACTACCAGGAAATACGTGATGTACTGTTTACATTCTCAGTTTGCACATGCATAATTGCACAATGACTGTTGACTGCTGCAGATGCTGCTCCCATGCAGCATACATTCTCTGTTATATTCTTTTATTATATTGCTGCATTTGTTGCTGCTTAAAGTGCCTTAGATTTTGTGTTATTTATTATCTACTTTATATTTTATTTGAATTTTGTGGCATTCATGTGGACAGCAAAGTAAGAATTTCATTGTACAGGGAAACATGTTTCCTAACTGTGCATATGACAAATAAACACTTTGAACTTGAAAACAGCTCTGGCCTCGGCAACAGGTAACAGTCAGATTGGCTGGACAGGACTGCAACTAGGCTAGTGGCCAGGGTGACAGAAAACACTCCTTGATGCACGGTGGGAGCAGAGCAGGCAGCGAGGAGTCAGGAAGGCGGAAAGCGGGTTCGGCATTAGCAGATAACAGGAGTCAGGATGGAGGGACGGTATTAGGAGCAGGCAGGGTGGAGCAGATGCAGGGAGAAGAACCTAGCCAATGACAGGCAGGGTGGTGACACAGGCAGGAAAGTCAGAAAAGTGCGGCACAGGCATGCACAGTACAAGTCCAGTGGTGGCAACAGTCTATCTAGCACTAAGGAGAGAATGAAACCGGTTAGGTAGACAGACCCCTTTCAACAGTCTCTAGTAGGAAGGTGGTCATGCATGAGGGACATTTCTCTCTTAATTAACACACTCCATGTTTGTTTAAATGCCACTGTGTGATAAAAGGATTAGCTACACTGTAAGGTTATGACAGTGGTCACACTGTTCCTGACTCTCAGTTTCGGACAATCTTTCGTCAAGCACCATGTTTTATTAAGATAAGAAACAAAAGTTCCCTGTTGTTGTTGCAAATAAATTTTAGGTTGCATAGGCTATAAAAGACACTACTGTGTGCAGCTTTAATAGATTCTGACCTGCTGGTTTAACATGCAGCTTTTATAGGAAAAGAAGGCCCATGTACTTTTGTACTGGCGCAAAATATAATTTCTGATTACACCCCTGGTTGGAAGCTGTCTGCAGCTTTTCAGTCAATTCAGCATGGTGAATCAGCAGTGGACCCTGTTGGTGAGAGATACTCATCTGATTAACGTTTCCACTTAGAGAATGCACAAGAAGAGAGAGGCTTAGTAGGAAAGTCCCTTGAGCCTGTTGCTATAGTATCCATGATATCACACCCATTTAGTGCAGTTTCTCCATATTTTTCACTTCCACAACCTTCTTTCTTTTACCACGACCAAAAGACCAAGATCTGACAAGGTCAGTTCCATTTGCAACTTCTTATCATATTCTCAATTAGAAACAGCTATAAACTGTCTGTGGTGAGCGAGAGCATCTTTAGTTACAGTCTGTATATCCACAGTCCTAAGTTTTACTCTTTCCTTTTTTGAATGACAAATACAGGCTACTGCCTCCTGCTGGTATGGAGAGTTACAGTAGTACTCTCATGCAACTGCAGAATGTATGTGGTAGTTGGCTGCAGTCGCAGTGTGCAGTGGCGCGATGGTTAGTGCTGTCGCCTCACAGCAAGAAAGTTCCGGGTTTGAGCTCAGGCCAACCCAGTGCCTTTCTGTGTGGAGTTTGCATGTTCTCCCTGTGTGGGATCTCTCCGGGTACTCCGGCTTCTTCCCACAGTTCAAAATCATGCAGCTTAGGTCGATTGGTGACTCTAAATTGCCCATAGGTGTGAATGTGAGTATGCATGGTTGCTTGTCTACATGTCAGCCCTGTGATAGACTGGTGATCTGTAGAGGGTGTACCCCACCTCTCACCCAATGTCAGCTGGGATTGCTTCAGCCAACAGCCCCCCCAAAGAAGGTGACGTGAGGCGACACTACAGTCAGCTTTTGTCGCTGCCAGTTCTTTGATGTCGGCTTTGCATTTCTCTACCCTTAATCTTTGAAGTCAGAAAATATCACGGTTTTGAACACAGCAATTCACATCAAGTATTTCCTTTTACCAAATTGCCTTGGTTAACCTGCAAACAGAATCTGTAAACTAAGAAAGTATGTTTATAGGCAGATAAATTGAAGTAGTATAAAAAAGCCAGCTTCTGGCCTGCGAAATGAGCTGAATTAGCAGAAAATATAAGATGAATCAATGTTATGTATTTTATACATACAGCAAAGAAGCAGGACCATTGGGATGTGGGCCCAAAACAAAAATGCATGTATTCAGATGCTGATTTAATTTGTAATAAATGGTGGAGAATGTATGTTTGGAGAGAAAAAGGGGGCCCACTGAGACTGGTCCCATTATTTTGTTTTACACCATTGTTCATTTGCATGTGATTTGTGTTAGGACTACATTTAGTAACTAAAGATATTTTCTCCCATTCCCAAATTAATTATTTTGTACTCATTTTGTGGCAGAAGAACAATTTTGCACACCAGCTACCATGTGGCAAGAGTATATACTGTATGTGAAGGGTAGAGTTAACTGCAGAAAAATAGAGCGGTGGATCAGGGAATGGGTTCTTTTGAGCACAAGTGATTTAGAACTGAACTATAGTGTATCTAATAGCAAAGACAATTTTTTGGTGACTGGCCCACATTTACAGTCGCAGGTTTATTTATAGCGAGGAAGCAGCAACTGTTAGAACCATTGACCACTGGCCTGCTTTAATCTTTCTCCAACATGTTCCATGCATTTATTTCAACATAAATAAGCCAGCCGGTGTGGCGAGGGTCACATTAACCTTGACCCTAGGAGTCTGCACCTCAGTGACTCATCAGTCATTATCATGCAGTGCTGTACATCTGCCATCTGGGGAAATCACTTTATGCAGCTGATAATTGAGCAGACCAGTAAAGGAACACTTGTCGGCAATGCACTCTAGGGGTAGTTGGGAGGGGAAGCTTGAGGGACCATCCATTGCAAAGATATTTATCACAGGCAGGCTGAACTACACTCAGGAGACTCCCAGACAGCCCTCTAATAAACGCTTAGAGGGGATGAAATATTCATGCAGTTACATATGGATCCTGGAGCAGTCACCGAACATTAAACACCATCAGTACTGATTGGTGCAGACACCCCTCTTTTCTCCCACTCCACATGTTTTCCCCACTAGATCTTGTCTGAGGATTTTGGAACGGTATGAAGCAAGATTCAACCAAGCAGAATAGAAGGAGAGATGTCTTAGGTATGAACAGAAGCACTTGAGAGATGTTTTGACATGTGTTTATGATGACCAAATGTGTCATATCTGTTGTGCTGCTTTTATCGATGTTAACTGACTAACCATAAAACAAAGATTGTTGCTCCAGCAGTGAAAGCTGACTTTCTCCTTAGACAGTTCATGCAACATGATGCAGTCATATGAGACTAGTCAAATATAACATATAGACACACTTTTGCTCTCTCATACACTTGCAGATGTGCAAATTAAGCCAGAAAACTTAAAGGGAAAACCTGTGCAAGGATTTTGTTCTATATTGTTAAAATTACATTACCCTGATGTGGATTCCATCTTTCATGCTGTAGAGGTTAGGATTAAAGTCCGAGTGCACAAGTTGTATGCAAAGCTGCAGATCTTTTTTGCTATTATTTATTTTTTTATTTTGAGACTGTACTTATCAATAAGACAGTTGAAACCTCTGGATCTTTTGCCCAGAGGGACTGAGAAATGTTTGCATATTAATTTCTCATTCAGTTCAATAAGAAAGTGTGTTCAGACTTTTGACTGGCAGTGTACTTGTTTATGCAGCATAAGGGGATGATATATATGAAGAGCACCAAGAAACATATTTATCTGAAAATCAGTATTTAAGGTAATACGGCCAGTAGTCAAACACTGTTTGCAGTGAGCTAATTTCCTGTTCTATTTCTGAGAATTTGGGGCACTAGTTTTAGATTCAATTATTAACTAGTTACATTTATTTGGGCAAATTTATCTAGTTCATGAACCGAATATCATGTTATCACATAGAGATATTAGAGACATCTCATGACAACTGAATACTTTTTTTCCACTGATAAAATGTTAAGTATATGCAGGAGAGGTTGGACCCCAAAATGCAAACTACCAGGAAGTAAAACCAGAAAGGAGTTTATTGTACTTAAAGCAAGAATTAACAGAGTGCAGGAGAAAGGCGCCAGATCGGGCAGGAAGCTGAGGGACCTGAGGACTGTCATCACCCTGCAGATGAGTGAGACTAGGTGACGGACTCTGGGAGGAGCAGAAGACCAGGGCACACAGATGAGTGAGGAATGAGTGGCAGGCTCCAGGAGGACCAGAGGACCGGGGCATATAGGTGAGTGAGGGAAGAGCAGCAGGCTCCAGGAGGACCAGAGTGTACAGCCAGCGTCACAGGTGAATCCACAAAGGAGCGTAGCCAGAGGAGGATAGATGACAGAGTAGCAGACAGGCAGGAGAATTCACGGGAGATACAGCAGGTGATGATACTGTGTCGGCATCGTAGGTGAGTTCACAGAGAGCGTGGTGTGTTGCCAGAGGAGGGCTGGAGACAGCTTTGCTGACAGGAAGGAGTACTCACAGGAGGTGAGTAGGCAGCTTGGCTAGAAAAGCTTGGCAACAGAAGTTCAGGTTTTGGGATAGAGTTTCAGGAAATAAGAGTCAGGAGTCTCTGGAAAAGACTCCTGACTCTCATCGCCACAGAACCGGGTACCTAGCATTGTGAACCGGTGTCAGACTGAGGGAAGGGAGGAGTATAAGTAGCACCAACAAAGAAAATAATGAGGGACAAGTGAGAACAATGAGTGGTGATTGACAACCGGGGTGAAGCTGGAGTGGGTGAGGTGAAGTGGAGCAGAAAAAAGGCCAAAATAAAGGCACGGGGTCAGAAACTGAGAGCGAACCATAACATAAAGTCATGTGAGAGGCTCTTTTTATCAGCTAGAAGGTAAACAATTTATCAAAATAAATAATAGTTACAGGGCAGCATATCAGTGCGATGGTTAGCGCTGTAGCCTCACACCAAAAAGTCCAGGTTTGCACCTGGACTGACCCGGGGCCTTTAAGTGTGGAGTTTACATGTTCTCCCTGTGCCTGCATGGGTTCTCTCCGGGTACTCTGGCTTCCTCCCACAGCCCCATCCCCCCTGACCCTTTTCAGAAAAAGTGGTATAGACAGTGGATGGATGGATGGAAAAATAATTACAGTCATGGACAAAAATATTGGCACCCCCTGTATTTTTTCAATCACAAATGTTTTGGTATTCTCATGTTTATTTCTTTTGTTAGCACTGAAACAACAGATCTCTCCATAGGTGTTCTGTGCGATTTAGATCTGGACTCAATGCTGACCACTTTAGAACCAGGATTTTATGTCACGTAAGCACTTAGTGAGAGAGGAGGGTGGAACAGTGGAATCATGCTGTACATATAGTTGTTTACCATCTGCATAACAGTGAAAATAGATGCCAAAATTTGACCAAGGGGAAGGAGATAGATTTATAAACAAAAGGGGGTCTAAGACAAAGCATTAGGGGACACCACTAGAGACAAAGTAAGACTGAGTGTGGAAATTT
Source organism: Monopterus albus (assembly GCF_001952655.1). NCBI lineage: Eukaryota > Metazoa > Chordata > Actinopteri > Synbranchiformes > Synbranchidae > Monopterus > Monopterus albus. The sequence goes on along the minus strand of NW_018128144.1, from coordinate 188,293 downwards.
TTCAGTCAAAAAAAACTGAGTGTGGTCAGAAGTATGAAGTGAGCCAAGTGAGAAAGATACCAGTAATACCAATAGTAACTAAAAGGTTCAGCAAAATATTATGTGAGACGATGTCAAAGGCTGTGCTCAGATCAAGCCGGACAAGAATAGTTGAGAACCAGCATCAGCAGCCATTAATAGATCATTGGTGACCTTGATCAAGGCAGTTTCCGGACTATGTTTTGGGCAAAACACAGACTGAAATAGCTCATTTCATTAAGGTATGCTTGAACCTGTGCTGCAACAGTTTTTTTTTTTTTTTTTGAGAATTTTTGAGGAAAAATGAAAGGTTAGCAATTGGAATAACGGAACAATGGAACTGGAGTTACTGCAGCTGTTTTAAGTGGTAGGGGAATATGACCAGATATAATAGAGGAGTGAATAATTCAGGTTATAAGGGAGGACAGTGAGGATAAACACACTTTAAATAGATGAGTTGGCAGGGGATCAAGCTGACATGTAGAACACTTAGATTTCTGGATACGACTGGAAATATCTAATTTTTAAGCTCAAAGGTTGAGAGAAGAGTGGAGGGCAAATTTGAACGGAAAGTCTAAGCAAAGCACAGTCAGAGGGTACAATACCATGACAGCAGATTAGATTGTGTGTGACCTTTTGTGTGAGCTGGAAAAATTGGAGAAAAATTGGAAATTGTGTTGCCAGGATAAATAGTCATTCTCCGATTTTCAGAAAGTTGGGTAGGTGAGTTATTAACTAGCTAGCCTAAGCTAAAATATCAGGCTACAAATATTATATCAAGCAAAAAAAAGAAGAAGAGGAAGTGGGACATTTTGTTTATAAATGAAGTTTAGCTTAAAAGTAGGACATATAAATTCCTGTTTAACTTCTGTGATAGCATTGGGATGGAATATGTTCTAAGAGAAATCTTGTTGAGATAAGTAGGTAATTAGAGTAATATGTAGCAGTTGGTCTCTCTAAAAGGATCCTTTAAAAAGAACAAAAACAGAAAATCACCTTATCTTTTAAACATAGTGTTGTTACATCAGATTTGTAACACATTTGAAAGGCACTGACAAATGACTTTGCCCTGCTGACTCAACTCAACTCAACTTTATTTATAGAGCACTTTAACACAGCCAGAGCCAAACAAAGTGCTTAACATAAGATTCCATTTAAAACATGTAAACAAATGAACTACATAATAAAAAAGAATAAAACAACAATAAAATAACTAAATCAAAATAGCACAAAGTACTATCCAAAACCAGAACCCGAACAGAGTCTCACACCGTATCAAACGCCAAGGCATACAAATGGGTCTTCAAGTAAGTTTTAAAACTGGCCAGAAAGGGGGCCTGCCTAATATAAAGAGGCAGCACATTCCATAGCTTAGGAGCCACAATGGAAAATGCTCTGTCCCCTCTAGATTTACGCCTAACCCTTGGTACCCCCAGCAGGAGCTGGTCAGCTGATCTGAGGCACCGAGAGGGACTATAGGGAGACAAAAGCTCAACAAGGTACGATGGTGCAAGGCCATTTAAAGACTTAAAAACAAATAAAAGAATCTTAAAATGAATCCTAATTGACACCGGGAGCCGGTGAAGGGATGCCAAAATAGGGGTTATGTGCTCTCTTTTACGCACTCCAACCAAAAGACGGGCAGCCACATTCGGAACCATTTGGAGACGAGCAAGTGACGACAGGGACAGATCACAAAATGTTTCTGTGTGCTGAGCATGGACAAATTATGTATTTTGTTCTTTAATTTAGATGGCTTGTTGCACATTTTAAACAGAGTATGCTAAGATGGCTTCTGTTATGGTTGAGTCCCCTCACCAGGGGGTGAGGGAGAACAAGAGGTAGGACTCATGATGTAGACACAGGTGCTAGTAAAAAAAAGGTTAGCATATATAACGTTACTACGTCAAACATTAACTTTGCTGTATTAGCATACAAGTTTATGCGTAAACGACAGCCATTACTAACAGCAGAAAGAGCTTACTGAACACATCACTACTTACAAAGACATAGAATTCCACAAGTGCAAACACTGGGAGAAGACTGATGAGTCCAAGAAATGTTTTAGAACTGCTGACAAGAAACTGCTAACTTCTTCCTTCCACAAAGGACGTCCAAGATGTTCTAACTCTGGTGAGAGCTTTCACTCCCTTTTTTTCCACAATCTCAGAGATACACAGCATGAAGACCTCTCACTCTGATGAGTTTCTCCAGACCAAGATTCTAACTATTGTATTTATGCTCTTAACTATGAACTGTTCTAACTTATTTAACTTATATCTTAACCAAAGGCATTACATAGACAATGTGGTCATTAATTTAGGCTGTGGTGCAGCTGTCTACACTGATAGGAGGAGGTGACAAATTTTATATCATTCAGCCCCCGTGACCCGTGAAGCTACAGAAAATATAGAATCCATAAATTTACTTGAAGTTTGTCTTTAACTCTAGGAACCCAAGGTGATATTTTCATCTCATACCAAGAGCACTTCCACTGTCCTGAACTTATTTTTTAACCAGCTTTCTTCCGTGATTAAAGCTTCTTCCAATACCTTGTTGGTTTTATACAGAATGTGTAACATAAACTAACTTTTTCACATGAAAAACAGGTGAAATTTGCTCAGTTTATCTCACTGACAGATTTCACTTATATACTACGTTTATCTCACTGACAGATTTCACTTATCATATACTAAATTTTGTTTAGTCATTACTGAATGTAAACACAGCTACCACATCAGTCCTTACCTGTAGCCCTGTTTTTATACATACAGTCAGTACAGAAAGTATTCAGACCCTTTCAGGTTTTTCACATTGTAATGTTTCACACACATTTCAAAATGGATTCAGTTCATTTTTTCTCATCAATATACATACAGTTCTCAACAAAAACAAAGTTAAAACATTTTTTTTTAGCTTTTTGGAAATGTATTAAAAATAAAAGACTGAAATATTTCATTTACGTAGGTACTCCCCTTGCTATGACACTTTCAGTTGAGCTCTGGTGCTTCCTACTCCTGTCAGTAGTCACTGAGATGCTTCTACAACTTGGTTAGAGTCCACCTGCGCTTAATTTAATGCACTGGATGTAATCAGGAGGTCGAGAGAACTATCCACAGACCTGTGAAGAAAATTTCTGCAACATGGAAAGTGTCCAAGAGCACAGCAGCCTCCATCATTCTCAAATGGAAGAGATCTGGAACCAGTAGCCATCTTCACAGATCTAGCCACCCAGTCAGACTGAGTAATTGGAGATGAAGGACCTTGGTCAGACAGGTAACCAAGAAACCAAGGATCACTGAACGAGATCCAGAGTGCCTTTCTGAAGATGGAAGAACCTTACAGAAGGACAACCATCAGCACAGCACTCCACCAATGGCCAGAGTGGCCAGACGGAAGCCATTCCTCACTAAAAGATACATGACGCCTACTAGGAGTTTGGCAAAAGGCACCTGAAGGACTCTCAGACCATAAGAAGCAAAATCCTCTGGTCTGATAAAACAAACATTGAAACAACTATTTGGCCACAATTCCCAACAGTGTGTGGGGGGAAAACTGGGCACTGAGCATCACCTCACTAATACCATCCCTACAGTCAAACACGGTGGAGGCAGCATCAGGCTGCATGGATGGTTTTCTGTGACTGGGACAGGGAGACTAGTCAGGAGAGAGGGAAGGATGGATGCAGAAAAATGTAGAGCAATCCTGACTGAAGACCTTCTCCACAGTGCTCAGGATCTCAGGCTGGGCCAAAGCTTTACATTTCAACAAGACAACGACTCGAAGCACACCACCAAGAAAACACAGGAGTGGCTTCAAGAAAACTGTGAAAGTCCTGGAGTGACCAGGGTGGAAAAGTTGAAAGGGTCTGAAAACCTTCAGTACTGATATTGTTGTGACAGTACGTTTTCCAGTAGCCATGGTTATTGGAAGCTCTGTGATACAACTTCAAACTGTATAGTAGGGTTGTGTTTATATTATACACAGCTGAGGAGTCACTTTGTCATGTGATGGTTAAATGGAACACTCGCAGGTCAACACTCTGGGGATGTCATCATCAGTGTGGGTCCCAGTGTTTGATCTAATGAAAACCAGCAAGTTACTGCTGAAGTGGACTGCAGGCTGGTTTCCGACAGTGCAGTGCACTAATCTGGAAGCTGGAGGTAAACAAATAATGCCACAGGCCAAACAGCTGGGGACGATGGACTGTGGGCAGAGACACAGGAGACCGCTGCACTGTTTTAGACTGATGTGTCTGTTTTTAGATGTAAGGAGCAGTGCTGACTTACTGTAGTAATTAAAATAGCATCTGGTCCATTCAGTGTGAATTCACTTGTAATAAACAGTAGTTGGATTGATTTCTTGTTCAGTGTTAGTTTTTAAATGAGCTAGAGGAGAATCACAGAAACTCAGCACATTTTTTACTCTATATATTAATTGTCAAATGTTTCACTTTATAGTTTGAATAAAATATATGGAACAATGCCTTGCATTTAATGCAAAGTTAGAATTAAGTTGGCAGAAGATTTTGAACTAGATGTAACATTACATAAAAATCTAAGAAACCATTGTCCAGTACTCAGACGAAGCATAATCAGTTAAGGTTATACATGTAGAGATTGGTGTCAATGGCATGACTTTTATATCAGGGAACTATCTGAGCACTGAACACTCACAGTTTTGAGTGACCATGCATCAATCTGAGAAATCCAACAGCACATCAATAGCAAACAGACAAAACAGTTAAATGGCTGACACCAAAATGGTGCAGAAAAATTGGAATAAAATGAGAGAGGCTGCTGAACGTCAAGACATCCTCTCCAGTCAGTCTTTGAGATTCACTTATTAGAAACCAAATCCATACAGTATACTAATTACATTTAAAGTAAAATAATCAGTGACAGTACATTAGGCAACTACATATGCAGCGTTCATAATGGAAGCAGTACAGTAACGCTCTGATGCGCAAGTCAGGTCAAAAGTGACCCGAGTCAGTGATTTTGTTTAATAACCTTGTAGGCGATGCATATCAATATTCAATGAATTCCTCAAGCAGCATCTATTATTTTCATATTATTTCATTTTATTTTGATTTAAAAACATTTTTGCATCTGTACCCTGTTAGTGCGTAACACGGGTCAGACATACACACACCTGTGTAATAATGAACATATACAGTATTTTATTGCAGTATATTCCTCTCAGGGTCACAGTTTCACCTATCTAGAAGACTGTTTTAACACATTTGTGTTACATTTGTTTGTACTTTTCCCCTCAAAATATCAAATATGGGCATATACATACAGCATTCTGTAAATTAGCCTATGGTTAGATAGATGTGGTAATAGTATCAGTGGTGGAAGAGGTACTCAGATTTGTTTACTAAAGTAAAAGGTAATACCACAATGTAAAAATACTTTGAATGCATGACCTTCACTTAGAACAAAGTGTTACTCAAGCAAAAAGTACAAAAGTATCAGCATCAAATTAAAGTACCGAAAGTAAAGGTACTCACTGTGCAGACTGGCACACTTCACATGAATGTATATCATATTATTGGATTATAATTATTGATGCATTATCACTTGAATGCCACAGCTGGTAAAGGTGAAGCTCATCATTTCGAGTACTTTGCATACTGCTGGGTAGCTAGTGAATTTTCCACCAGGGATCACTAATTTCTGATTTTACTCTATTTTATTTCATTCATCTGAATTTGAAAAGTGGTTAAAGTAGGAAGTACAATATTTGGCCTGTCAAAAGTCTAAGGATAAAGCAGCAGAAAATCGGAATATGCAAGTAAAGTACAGATACTGTACGTGGTACCTGGGAAAAGCTGTGTGCACTGCCTATAGACATTTTATTGTAATGTGGCCCATTATAACAGCAGAGTGTGACACACTGAATGACTACCCACTGTATGTGGATGCTTTTCATCAGTACTGTCAACATCTACAGGCTTTTATTATGCATCTGCATCCCCCTGCAATTGAATATGGCTGGTCACCATCTGTTGCAAAATCACTGTATTATTAAATTTGCATGTATCCCTTTAACTAATAATATGAAAACTAAAGCCATGTCTACACCACAAGCTTTCCAGCTTTTTGATACATGCACATGGTGCAAACTAGAGGACAGCTAGGGGGAACTCAGCTCCCCTTAAAAAGATATAAACTTCCCTGAAAACATTATTTGTGAAATGTTGGGGGTCTCAATCTAAAATATTGACAATGCTATTTTGCATGGCTGTCATTTCCGGGTTGCAAGCGAGAGCGGACGTTTTTTTCTGCTCCTCTTGTCTGTTCTGGGATTTTCATATCTGTTTCATATTTTCTACACCTTCAAGTTTTGGAAAAGTCTACATCTTGAAATGGCTCCTAAAGGGAAAAGAGCAAATAGATCTGAAGCTGCTGAGGAAGGCGAAGTTGAAGAGAATTTTGCTGCGGACTTGTCGGAGCAGAAACGTCTTTTCACTGCGCTGGTGAATCAGCTCAGCGACAGTTTTAAGGGATTTGTGCAAATGATTATGGATACGAACAACAAGAGATTCGACGAAATGACCAGAGAGATACAGGAAATAAAATCGAGTCTGCAGTTTACTCAGCGTGAGGTCGACGCGATCAAAGTTAACATGG
>NW_018128144.1:166730-180447 GCF_001952655.1 Monopterus albus | reverse complement strand
TATTTGTGGTTTATGAGGGCCAGTATAGAAAAGAGAGGCCAAAAACAAATTTTTTTTATAGGAGGGTGATGAATGAACATGCTGTAAGGAGGCTAAGAGAGGATTTTATGGGGCAAAACTGGGAACCAGTTTACAGAGAGGATGACTTAGATAAGGCATATGAGAAATTTTTAAACATATTTAAGACTGTATATGACAGGAACTGTCCTCGTATGCGGTATAAAAATAAAAAGAATTACAGTGAGAGACCGTGGATGAGCAAGGGATTACAGAATGCATGCAAAAAGAAGAATGTGTTATATAAACAGTTCATTAAGGACCGATCAAAGAAGGCGGAAGAAAAATATAAGACATATAAGAACAAATTAACTGAGATTTTGAGGAGATGTAAGAAACTATATTACTCTAAAATATTAGAGGATAATAAAAATAACATCAGAGGTACTTGGAATATATTAAATAAATTGATCAGAAACAGTTCTAGAAGGTGTAACTACCCACAATATTTTATGGATAATGATACACAGGTTAATAAATTGGAGGATGTAGTTGAAAAGTTTAACAGGTTCTTTGTGAACGTTGGTCCTAGTTTAGCAGGAGGCATTTGTACAGATGATACATCCGTCATTATAAATAATAATACAATCGAAAGGAACATGAGTTCAATGTTTTTGAAGCCCATAGCTGAAGAGGAAATTATAGAGATAGTGAATAAATGTGGTAACAAAACATCTAGTGATAGTGATGGTATCACAATGACAACTGTCAAGTGGGTAATTGAGGGGATATGTAAACCATTAACCCATATTTTTAATATGTCGTTTCGACTTGGGCAGTTCCCCAATAATATGAAAATAGCAAAGGTTATTCCACTGTATAAATCTGGTGATAAACACAACCTCACAAACTATAGACCGATTTCTCTGTTGTCACAATTTTCAAAAATTCTGGAAAAACTCTTTAATAACAGACTAGACACATTTATTGATAAACATAATATCTTATCTGATTGTCAATATGGTTTTAGGTCGAAAAGATCAACATCCTTGGCCATTACTGACCTGATGGAGGACATTACAAGTGCTATGGATGAGAAAAAATATACGATGGGGATATTTATTGACCTAAAAAAAGCTTTTGATACAGTTAATCATGAACTATTAATGGATAAGTTGGAGAAATATGGGATCAGAGGATTGGTTGGGAAATGGATCAGAAGTTATTTGACACAGAGGCGTCAATTTGTGAGGTTGGGTGAATATCAATCAAGTGAGCTGAACATTGTGTGTGGAGTGCCTCAGGGTTCTGTGTTGGGACCTAAACTATTTATATTATACATCAATGATATATGTAAGGTTTCTGAAACTGTTAAAATGGTTTTGTTTGCTGATGATACTACCATTTGGGCATCAGATGAAAACTTACAGCAACTCTCTGTAAGGGTTTCAGAGGAATTTGGGAAGATAAAGAAATGGTGTGATAATAATTTACTATCTTTGAATTTGGAGAAAACTAAATATATGGTATTTGGGAACCGTAGACCACATAATGAACTTCAATTGAGAATTGGGGGTGCCAACATTGAACGAGTATATGAAATTAAATTTCTGGGGGTAATGGTTGATGACAGATTATCCTGGAAATCTCATATTAGACATGTTCAGCATAAAATAGCTAAAAGTATATCGATATTGGCAAGGGTTAGACATATGCTGGACGTCAAAGCATTGCGGATTTTGTATTGTTCATTGATTTTGCCATATTTGGAGTATGGCGTTGAAAACTGGGGAAACACTTACAGGAGTTCACTTCAACCATTGTACATATTACAGAAGAGAGCGATAAGAGTTGTGCACAAGATGGGGTATAGGGATCACACAAATGTAGTTTTCATACGGTCTAAATTGCTAAAATTCTTTGATTTAGTGGAGTATAAGACTGCTGTGTTTATGTATAAGGCCAGGAACAATTTATTACCTGGTGGAATCCAAAAGTTATTTGGTGAAAGGGAAGGGGGATATAACTTAAGGGGACATTTAAATTTAAAAGTTCATGCTATACGAACAACCAAAAAAAGATTTTGTATTTCTATAAGTGGGGTCAAACTATGGAATAACTTAACTGTGGACATGAAAAATAGTACCAGAATTAAGGAGTTTAAATATAAATATAAATGTATGTGTTATACAAGATATATGCACGAATAAGTAACAATCTGCTTTATCTATGTAGTGATATTGCTTGCAGCCAATGTTGCATAAATTTTGTATAATATGATGTCATGGGGTAGGACTGGATAAGTTTGACTTCTTCCTACTCCATTCAAACATGTAATAGGTGTAAGCAAACTGATTTTGAATTAGCATTGGTTGGATATGTGTAATCATGTGTGTTATTGTCATTTGTTCATTGTTCTGTTCTGCATGTTTGAAAGAATAAATCAATCAATCAATCAATTATATTTCTGTTTTTCTGTGACTTTACCATCACGGATCATGCATAAAATTAGTCCTTCACTGATGTATGATTCACACATAAGGGTGATTCATCACATTCATTTTAATAAAGATACCGGCATGATTGTGATTCTTGCCATCATCAGTAAGTTCCACAGTAAACTTCACTTTAATGCAAAGATCAGCTAAACAAACTCTCAAGCTCATGTCAGTTGCTGTAAAATAAAACAGAAGAAGATGAACAAGCATTCCCACTCAGTCTACATGTGAATGGCCATTTATCATTTAGATCATATAGTATTTCAAAAAGAAAAGGCAGCATAAGTTTTGTTGTAAGTGTCACAGTCAGTCCTCTCTTTGGTGCACAAGCAAGGGACTTGGTTTTCCTTTTCACATGTGTAAAACAAACAAACAAAAGAAAGGTAATTAATGTAGGAGCCATAACAGTAACACAAAGGTGTACATATTCACACAGAAGGGTGTACATAGTAAAGTGGTCTCTCTGTCTCTCTCTCCTCACTTCTTTCTGCACCTCTGTGGTGGTAAACTACACACCACCAGTTACTTTTTATGCTTTTCTTTTTTTATTATTCATATTTTTACACTTCGTCTATTTTTTTAGAGCTACACATGTAAAACGCTCCACAGGATCCACAAACCCAAAGAAAGCTCACTTGTTCCACTGAAATCTAGACTAAAATAGAGAAATTGTTCAAACATGACTGGTCATCTGTTATATCAGTCCCACTGAACATGCAGCTCAGTCTGTGGGTTGGATACATTGTACAGAGTACTGCAATTCCTTCATTGTCATAATTATTTGTCATAATTTATGGACCATAGTTTTCTCTTTTCAAATGTTTCTGTAGCAGCCTCCATGTGATTTTTGTACACCAAACAATTCCATTGTGCCAGTCAACACATGCTCTGTGTAGACACGTGCAATGCACTTGAAAGCTGCACACCAGATGTTACAGGTTGCACATGCTATGCCTGTGGTGTAAACATGGCTTAACATTTGCTGCTTAACAGCACGTTTTCAGAGATTTTAAGTGACTGTCACAGCAAGAGATGCAAAGGATCTGACATAAAACAGCTTAATTTATGTTTTGATTTCATCGCAAGATGGTAGCATCTTGCCATAATGATGAAAGCAAAGGAACATAACAATGAGGTGACATAAACGATCACCTGAAGAATGGATGTTTTGCAAGGTATTTGACAATGTACTGTATATAAAGTGGTTTTCTATTTCTTGCTCCTGTTTGGCTCTTAATCAAGGTGTAAGACAAAACCTTGGACCTTCTTCAACAGTATGTCATTTGAATAAACAAGAAGAAAAAAGAAATGTGCATGATGCTCCTCCTTCAAATGGTAAAAACAAAACAATACTGATACATCTCAGGCCTCAGCACAGTCTGAGTCGATTGAATTTGAGTCCATCGATACCAGTTGTATGAAGGCCATGATATGCTAACACCTGGATGTAGGAATAAAGCTTAACCTCTGACTCTAAGGTGGCATATTTGAAACATATTGGCAGAAATATTCACTCACTAATTGACTGCCATGAACCTGCCAACAGTCTTCCCTGCAGACCTCCCTCTTACATGTTATTAATTCAGGATAAGACCCCAAAACCTCCCAAATAACAGCCTGCAGTTATAGGCAGCTACCTCCTTATACCCTCAGATGTTACTGTACTAAGAAATTTTTATAAACCAGTATACTCTGTCAGGTCTGCTCAGCATGGCCTGCCTCTCTTCCTCTCTCTTGTCCTGCAGGATCGGCGCCTCAGCTGTGTCGCATTCGGTAATCAGTGACTCATTGGTTGTAGTGCACAGCTGAGGTGCATTGCGGTTATTACCTGGCTTCCTTATTTTAAACTTCAGGCAGACGCTCTGTCGTTGTTGGAGCACTATATGTGTATATGCCTTTACATACTTATACGTAAATGTGTGTACTCGTACGTGACTTGATGTCAACGCTGACAGTTCCTGTGCAGTTGATTTCGGTACGTTCGCTACTCCTCCTGGTTACTGTCTTTTCACATATTCGTCCTGGTCCTCCAACTCTCCTGGTTCCTGCCATTATTCTGTCTACTCACCTGCTCGTCCTGGTCTCCTCAGCCATCACTGTCTACCCCGGTTATATACTGTACATTGACTCCGTTACTTTGTTTGTGTTCTCCATTAAACCACCTTTTTCACTAGCACCTGGGTCTGCATCTTGAGTCATCCCTTTTGTTCTCCCTCACCCCCTGGCGAGGGGGACTTAACCATAACACTGACTCTTTGTGGAAGTGTTACATTTTGTCTGAAATAACCAATAAAAGCCACAACACTGGCCACTTAAGACCATATTTGCTTTGCACAGTATTTAGTTGACATAAGATGTTATTAAGGTTTTTATATAAAATATTTTCTGATATAACTAATACCCCAGTTCTTTAATTGGACAGCTCTGAATAAGGGAGGAGTCCATCTTTCTTCATTTAATGCTGATTTATTTTAACCACAAGTAAAAATTACAAACATGACCCGGGTTGCTCTCCCTTCCAGAGACACACACACACAGGCTGCTGAAAAAAGGAGTCCCTGGCCACACAGAGCCTTATACATTTATAAGTTTTGGGCTAACCCCTTACCCAGATGAAGTCAGTCCGGAGACTCCATTTCTTATCTAGTGCTCCACATGCTTGGAGCAGCTGCATTTCTACCTAGTCATAACAAAATGAAGAATCTCAATGTGTGTGTATGTTGTCATATGGTGTGTAGCTAAGGCATTCATTCATTTATTCAGACATAATATTCTAACACAAGATTAATACAAGAAAAGAATTAGTGTCATGGTTCACTTTTCAGAATCAACATTGTCTGCTAACCTTGAAACAAAACAGACTAGAACAGACTTTAAATCTTACTAAATTGCATTACTAACACATTAATGTCTAAACAATTATCTGACTTACTAATATCTAACATAACTGTCTAAAAATCATTTTAGCAGTTCAATGTTGGTCTATCGTCAACACTGTGAACTGTTATGCAACCTCAGACACTCACTATGTGTGCCTATAGGTGTAGCTTTAACTATGACCACTTAAAAGTGTAGACCCACTAAAATCATAAGAATGTCAATAACATCCAAATTGACTCAATAAAGACAGAGTATTAAACCCTTTCAGGAATTTTATATAGAAGGTTTAAAAGGTTACAGCACAGCAGCAAGATAGCATTAAAATCATCCATTGATTGGCTTACAATCTAAATAAATCAACAACTACTATTTCTAAACATCAATCTAAAATGATCATACTGATTAACAACATTGTAGGCTAGTGGTTAAGGCACAGCGCTCTCCCCGCGGTGCCCCGGGTTTGAATCCAGGTTGCGTCAGGAATGGCATCTGCCGTAAAACACGTGCCAAATGTCAACATGAGAGTCGTCAGTGTGACGATTTGCTGTGGCGACCCCTAAATGGAAAAATGCGAAAGTGACCTTCTTTATCATTGGTTAATCTCTTGATCTGACTAAAAGTCAAAGGATTCCTCACTGAATCCTGTTTTCAGCTGGCTTGAGTTTGTTGGATTGTGGCTTTTCATTGAAAATCGTCATTTCAGGGTAAATCATCTTTTAGGCAGGATTTCAGAATTTCTCTTGCCGAATCATGAGGCACTGGCACAGATCAATCGTCCCACGGTGACTTCCCGCGCTCCATAGCAGCTCTATTGGTGGTTTCCCTCTCTTTCTTCGTAAATCTTCTTTTAAGCAGGAATTCAGAATTTTCTTTGCTGAACTGTTAAGCACCTGAACAGTTCAATTGTTCCACGGTGACTTCCCGCTCTCCGTAGTGGCTCTATTGGTGGTTTCCTCCATTGCTCCCCCCACAGGCCGAGTGCCTGCAGACTGCCTCTCTGCAGTCTCTCGGTCTTCTGGAAGTCAGACAGTCAATCGGACAGCGCCTCCAGCTGCAACTGTGAAGGAGTGCTCTTGTTCCTTCTTTTTCCAGGGTTTTTAAAGGATTCTCGTCTCATAAGCTCGGTCCTTCCATCCAACCAGATGCCACAGTTTGCAGTTAATACCTTATGTGGCGTGGAAATTCATGTTTTTCAGAACTATTGCATATCTTTTACTGTCAAAGCTCAAGTCCACTGCCCGTAACTGGCCTCCACCCCACTGTGATTCAGCTCCAGATTTTATTTCTCTTTTCTCAGAAAACAAAATCATTCTTATATCTAATAAAAATACAGGAAATTCACATCTGATTGAAATACAAAAAAATCCTATTATTGCCTTTAACTAAATCAGAATTACACACTGATTTTACACAAAACTATCAATGCCTTAAAATTAAAACCTGGATCTCTGTTATTTTGACTACAAAACTTGACTAAACATTGATTATCATTGATTAGACATTGATTAAACAGTAATTATCAATCAAATCTTTACTTTACTTTTTAGGCATAAAACCATCATTTTTATGAACTCTGTCTCTTTTTCTTTTATCTTCTCTCTCAGTCGCACACTCACACACACTCCTCACCCTTCCTCTTTTCAGGGATGTGTTGCTTCCCTTTTTCTCTGTGATTCAGCATTTCTCACTCCTTAGATTAGATGTAAAATCACTACTTACAATCATTTACACATTCGTTAATTATTATTTCAAGCAAAACACACACATAAGTAATCTTATGATTATCCTTACTTATTAAAAGCTTAACTTTCTGCTTTATACATTTTGCCAAACCCTTTTGTAATCCCCACCTAAATCCTGGTTGGATGGATACAGTTATAGATTCAAAGGAAACATCAAATTTGGACCAGTACCAGAAGAGACCAGATTTCCCAAGGAGCCAGGGAGGAATGTCAATAAAGAGCGACACAATAGTTAGATTTATGAAACTCGAAATGTATTAACACAATTTAACCAAATGCACAATAATACGACCATTAGAAATAAATGAGGTAAACTGCACACTAAATCATTGAACAGAATAAAACAACAAAAGGAAAAAAAAACCCGCGCTCCAAATAAATGTCAGAATGTCGGGGCCCTCTAAACTGGAGTTAGGGATCCTACAAGCTCCACAGTGAACTGGATTACAAAAGTCCTTCTCCCAATCAGTTCCTCTTGAGGCTTTCACCTGGCTCACCACCCAGCATCCACTAAGTATCTCTGATCCAACTTCTTCCAGGAAGAACTCCAGACAGATGAGATGGGTTTCTTTTGTTTCTTTTCTTCTACCCCCCCAAAAAACCTGCCGTACAACAGATCAGACCAATCAAAACGATTGAAATCAATTTCGTACTTTTTACCAGAATAAATCATGTCTAATTTCATACATTTCCCATACATTAATTAATATAACTGTAAAATGCAAATATAATCAACAACCAATGCATTCAAATAGCGACCAGAGCTATTTATTAAACATCTTGGTATTAGGAAATAAAATTACGTATTGCACCGTTAAATTGGCATAACTGACTCACAACATGATAACTTAAGGGCATTTAGGCTCACATGCTTATTCATCCCTCTCTGCACCGGTAACAGCAAGAGAATGCACAAAAAATTGATCCTCAAATTACCATAGCTTAGCAACACAACATACAATTCAACCCATCATTCTCCACCATCCACAGTTCACAACAACTAGGTCACCAAGATACAATAACTTCAGCTTAATACAGGTACCAACATCTCTAACATTTGACATAACTAAATAAACTCAGACAGTATAGCTTACCATTGAGTAATTATCACAATTTTTTTTCCTTCTACGTCAGCTGGTTGGCGGGTGCTTTGGTTATGCGTCCCGTTCTACAATGCTTAAACATAACAACATACGAGTCAATTACCCCTCGACAATAACAGAATAAGCTGACTGTATTTTAAAACATAATGTCTTACTCTTTCCACGCAAATGACACAAAAAGGGTCCTTGCCATTTCTCTGAGCAGCACACAGGCGGAGTACCCATGCAGAGGCAAAGAAAACCGGAAAACAACCAGCAGCGCCAAGATATTAACCCTTTCATAACATACAATGAACTGTAACCTTGTTTTAACATAAGCTAAAGTCTTTTCCCAGAAATAACACTGAATTTGTTCAAGAATTTCACACTTGGGCTACACTT
Organism: Monopterus albus; assembly: GCF_001952655.1. Classification (NCBI taxonomy): domain Eukaryota; kingdom Metazoa; phylum Chordata; class Actinopteri; order Synbranchiformes; family Synbranchidae; genus Monopterus; species Monopterus albus. The sequence goes on along the minus strand of NW_018128144.1, from coordinate 171,846 downwards.
TTAATAATTTTTCTCCCTCTTCCAGCTTCTCTTGCTGTCTGTCTTCTTCCTCCAGGCCCAATCCAGCCTCTCATCTGTTCCCCACCACCCATTTTGCACTCTTCTTTTCCTTCCTATTTTCCAACACCTTTTGCTGTTGCCTTCCTTTCCATCCACCACCAGATATTCAGCATCCTATTCCATTTCTTCCTGGCAGTAGTCTGCGGGTTCCATAGGGCCAGGTGTGACAGGAGAGTACAGGCCTCCCTTCAACTCCACCACCTCTTCTTCCTCTTCCTGCACTGAGACATTCTCTGTCACCGGTGCAGTTCCGTCTGGCTCACACAGCTAATTTTCAGCCTCCTCTGGCCTATCTGTCATCTCCTTACATTCTCCTTCATCATTTAGTGGCCATTCCCATAATTCTTGTAACAATTCTTGCTGTTCTTGTGGGTCTTCTAACTGCAAAGAAACAATTTGTTCAATAGCCTCCTGCAGCTCTTCTTTTAAGGTCATTTCTGATACTGGGTCATCAAAGGTCGGTGCTGCTTCAGTAGACTGCATTTCCTGTAAACATTCTTGCTGTTTTTGTGGGAATCCTGACTGGAAAGAGACAATTTGTTCAATAGTCTCCTACAGCTCTTCTTGTGAAGTCATTTCATCAAAGGTCAGCGCTGCCTCAGTGGCTTATGTTTCCTGGGCTTTTTCCTGGTTCTCTCTGGGACCCGTATTTACAGCTTGGCTGACACAGTGGTGAGCTAACAGTTAAACAGCTAGGCTTTGTCAGATGACTGATGTCCATCTACAACCTTTTTTTCAGTTTGACTTTGTGCATCTTAAATATAAGCTCAATTTAAGAAGAAATACATTCAACATAGCATTTTTAGCTGTAAGTCTGCAATCACTGGCTTTAGCAGTTGGTGATGCGCTACTACTGGTGCAATAGTTAGCACTGTCACCTCACAGCAAGAAGGTTCCGGAGTCAAATCTCAGTCTTTCTATGTGGAGTTTGCATGTTCTCCATGTGCCTGCATGGGTATTCTCCAGGTACTCCTCCCACAGTCCAAAGACATGCAGGTTAGGTTAACTGGTGGCTCTAAATTCCCCTAAATTAAGTATGAATGTGACTGATCGTCTGTGTGGACCTTGCCTCTTGGCTGTTGTCGACTGGGATTAATCCCCAATCCAATAAACTCTTGCATAAAGGAAAAACAACAAAACAAATCAAAACATAGTGCATAGCATTCAAAATTCTAGCTCTGGTGGTTTCTGTGGCTATTTATGTATTTTTCAGCTGCAAAACAAAAAAGACTGATCTGATACTGAGAGGAGAAATACTTATTGGATATCCCAGTAGAAGCTCGTCAGTCAGAATTAAGATGTTTGCATTTCTTTGAAGTCTCAGTCGATACCGCCAGTAAGGCTGACTTCTCTCATATCCTATGTACATCAGCGAGGGGCCTATAGAGTTGCAGAAGGATCGATAGTGCACACAGAATCAGTCGTCTGTGATGAATGTCAGGTAATGTGCAGTACTGATATGCATCTTTGTTTTGTTGTGTTTATAAGAGTAATATAGATGGATCAAGGTCTGCTGTTACTGAGATGAGGCTGAGAGACATTCAGATGCATTGTGGGTGATATCAGAAGAGCAAAAAAGGGAAAAATAACATCTTGTGTTTAGGATAATGAAAAGTGGGAGAGGGCTGGGGAGGGTACTGAAGAGAAATGGATTTCATTTGAAGTGAACTGACAACAAAAATATATCCCTGCAGCTTTCACATCTTCTCTCTAATTATAACTACGACTGTCAAATGCATTAGGAGCAGTTGTTACCTCAATTACTGTGAAAAGATATGTATGTGTGAAATTTCCTTTTTGGAGATGTGTTGCCCTCATGGGAGCAGGACCACACCAATTGCAGCTGGGCTAATTTTCAAATAGTAGTAGCTCTTGAAAATAATTTTTTCATTTGCCCTACAGGTCTGATTCGGCTGCAAGAGCTTATAAAGGCACCATCCCGGTACAACATCCGTTTAAAGATCCGGCAGCTGCCTGCAGAGACCAAGGATGCCAAGCCACTTCTAAAGGAGATGAAGAGGGGGAAGGAGTTCCACATCATCTTTGACTGTGGCCATGAAATGGCTGCTGGAATCCTGAAGCAGGTGTGTGTGTGTCTCTCTATGACTGTGTGGTCAAACTTGAGTTCAGCACCATCACTATGAGGACATTTTGGCATTGTGAGGATATTTTAGCCCATCCTCACAACTTCAGTGGGCTTTTTGAGGGTTCAAGTCAGAATCAGATTTAGTTTAGTTTAGGGTAAGCGTAGAGATTAGGCATTTAGTTGTAATGGCAACGATTAGGGTCCTTTTTTCTTTTTTTTTTGTAATGCAGTAAGGCAGAAGCCTGTATGTGATACACGGCCAAGCCCCCAGGCGAGGCCTGTTTTGCTGTTGCTGCCCTCACTGGACTCTCTCATAACCTTCTCAGCTGCTCTAAGGAAAAGTCCATGGGTCTTACATACCTTTATTAGTTTTCCTCATCTTCTCTGGGCGTAATGTGTGGGTACAACACAAATCAAAACAACTTAACATTCTGCAGCAGGCATTTTACTTTCGCCCCCAGGTGCTCTCCTGCAACTTAGACCTTGCTCTCACAAAATACAACCACGAATGGCAGGTATGCTTAGCATGGACATATAACCAATAAATGGGTCAACAAGGTGTTATATATTTCAGTTTGTAAATTTGCACTCAAGCATATAAAACCAGAAAAGAGTATCTATTTTTTTGTTTTATTTACTTTACTTAAATTCACAAAATAATAGATATCTCTGGACACATCCCACACCTCATGCTGATTTTTTCAGTGAGTGTTGATGTTAATGGAGTGATGATTTGATGGAAGTTTCATAACCCTAACCTCTGTGGTAACAGAGAAGTTCCTTTGCTACTGCACCAGGGATATATTGTATTGGCCCAATCCCATTTCTTATTTTTTACCCCTACTCCTTGTTTTTGAGTTAACCCTCAAAACAGAGTTACAAGGAGCACTGGCTGAAATCCTCCCCTATGAAATGGGACAACCCTCTATGTGTCATCTACGAGTTTAAAAACAACAGTTAAATAAACAGATGCAATGAGGTGTTGTTGGAAATGCTGAATGACAGTGGCATCTTCAGCTCTGATGATTTTGTTTGTGTGGTCTTTAACTATTGGTTTGCAATTTTCGACAGTAACTAATAAAAATGGAAGGATGGAAATATGTTTTTGACACAAGGGAATATTGGCGGATTTGTTTGAGGAGTGTAGCATGGACTGCAGGTATGTTTTGTTGTAGTTAGTCTGACAATACTCAGCTTTGAGTTTGCCTTTGAAAGCCTTCCATTTGAAGGGATATGTAGCTCTATCACTCCACCCCAACCCTCCATCCTAAGGAGAATTGGGACACCCCTACCACTACATGTGAATGTGCAAAACTGAGAGGTAGGGCTGAGTAGTAGGGGCGAGGGGTGAATTGGGGCCTTTGTAACTATTTTGTATTTTATGTTGGTTTGATCATGACGAAAGCAGATAAAATGGGTGATGCATGCATCTTTAAAAGCCAGCGTGCTCCTACAGACCGCAAACAGTGTCAGTGTTACCTGTTTTCTCTTCAGAAACTCCCCTAAATCATCTCATTTTCCTGTTTAGACTCAGCCCCTCATGACTTGTTCTATATCTCATGTGTATGGACTGTTTTCTCTGCATTTTAATTTACTCATGCTGTCCTTGGTTGCTTAGCTATTAATTTATGTGTTTATTAGTTCTGAGCGTGTTGGTTCATGTGTGTATTTGCTTGTTGTCCTTCATTCCAACTTTCACTTTGTTCAGTTGTTTATGTTTGCCGGTTAGTTCATTTTCATAGGTTTTCCTGTAGCCCTGCCTGTCAGGATCGGCACGTGACGCTGCTGATAATAGTCATGGGTGAAGTTTATTAAATTGCCAGACAAGGATATGTGAATAACCGTCTCTTTATCAAGAGCACTAACACATAACAAAAATGAGACAAGACACGGTGAACACACAAAACACACTTACAGAGTGATGATACAGTCCATGGTCAGAGCCAGCAAACACATACAGCAAAGGGAATCCAAAGTTTGTAGTCCAAAGGGGTAGTCCGATAATTCATACACAAGGCAGCAGTCCGAAACATGAGGGCAAGGCAGAACAGAATTATCAAAGTATACAATCCGGGTCAAAACACAAAATACCATGGTGGGGGAAGGCTGCTTATAATGCGGTGAAAACAGGTGTAAACAATCGGGAGCAGGTGAAACTAATGTGAGTGATTATTAAAGTAAAAAAGACCAAAACTGAGGTGAAACAAAAACAGGAAGTAATGTCAAAATAAAAGCACAACAGGAAGCAATGGAACCGAATCATGACAGAACCCCCCACAAGGATGGCTCCCAGACATCCAAACACAAACCAAAACAGGACCGAGCAGGGAGGGAGGAGGGGGCCAAGAAGGAGGGCACAAAGAAGAGAAAAAAAAATAACCCCAAAAAACAAGACAACCACAGGGACCACAACAAGGACATAGCCCGACCCGCTCAGGGGCAGGAACAGGCTCGAAGGTGGCGTCAGCACGCCGGCCAACCCACTCAAGGGCAGGAACAGGAACAGGCTCCAAGGCGGTGTCGGCGCGCCGGCCAACCCGCTCAGGGGCAGGAAGAAGGAGGGTGCCGTTACCATTTGCGCACCCCTCAGGAGCTGGGAGCAGAGGAACAGAGAGGGCTTTGGCAGTCCAGCCAAGCCCTATGGGACCAGAAACAACAACCTCCATTGGCATGTCCTTGTCGGCACACTGCAGACCTGGCACCCTGGTGGGGACACTGTTGTCAGCGCACCTGGGTTTCTCGGTCTCAGTGGGGACGTTTGGGTAACCATGCCAAGGGGCAGACTCCAGGGTGGCGTCGGCACATGGTAACCTTGGCGGGGACGTTTCTGTCGACACACTGAAGGTAAAGGGCTTCAGCGAGGACACTTTCATCGGCACACCAGGAAGCCCCCCATGCTGAAGGGACATTGACCTCAGGAGTTATTGCTGCAGGAACAGGCTGCTGCTGCCGGGGGGCGGGCTGGGGGGA
>NW_018128144.1:165196-166472 GCF_001952655.1 Monopterus albus | reverse complement strand
TCTTTCCCTGGACCCCCAGAGCAGATAGCCCACGGGTTCCCATGAAGGGAGAGGGAAAGTGGAGAAGCCATCTGGACCTTTAACTGCTGATAAATGTCCTGGGCTTTTGCTGAGCTCAGGTAGGTCTCCATGAGTTGGAGGTTGTAGAGCTGGTGGCAGAGCTTGCTAAGTTTCTGCAACGTTGTTGGGTGTGTCCGTGGGATTCATGGTTATGTGTGTAATGGTGGGTGTATACGGCAGGACTAGTGATCGGCTGGCTCTGATGTCCTTGCTGGCTGAGTTCATTTGGCCAGATTGTACTGTCAGGATCGGCGCGTGACGCTGCCGATAACGTCGTGGGTGAAATCTATTAAATTGCCAGACAAGGATATGTGAATAACCGTCTCTTTATTAAGAGCACTAACACATAACAAAAATGAGACAAGACACGGTGAACACATGAAACACACTTACAGAGTGATGATGCAGTCCATGGTCAGAGCCAGCAAACACATACAGCAAAGGGAATCCAAAGTTTGTAGTACAAAGGCGAAGTCCAATAATTCATACGCAAGGCAGCAGTCCGAAACACGAGGGCAAGGCAGAACAGAATTATCAAAGTATATGATCCGGGTCAAAACACAAAATACCAAAACTGAAAAAATGCTGGAGAGTCAGAGCTGGAGTCTAGAGCAATCTGGCAGGGGACTGATGGGGGAAGGCTGCTTATAATGCGGTGAAAACAGGTGTAAACAATCGGGAGCAGGTGAAACTAATGTGAGTGATTATTAAAGTAAAAAAGACCAAAACTGAGGTGAATCAAAAACAGGAAATAATGTCAAAATAAAAGCACGACAGGAAGCAATGGAACCGAATCATGACACTGCCATTGTTCTTATCAAACCTTGCTTCTTGTTTGCATTTGGGTCCTTGCACACACACTAAAATATAACATGTTTACAAGAAATGGTAGTAGTCATATGGTGCTCCTGTCAGTTGCGTTCTAGTTGTGTGGATGCTGTCAAGCATCCACACTATGCTCTCCTGTTCTTTATTGTGTGGATGCATGTTATCCTGTTCTTTATTATTCTGGTGTCTACCACTGTTCTTCGGCACCTAACTCCTTCCACATACTTTCACCTAGAAGGGCCATTGAGGTATCAAATTGTTTATCTCCTTAAGGACATGTGTGCTTGTATATAACTTTTATACTTTTTAAGATATTCAGCTGTTTTTTACAGAAATTTCCCCTTTGGAAATGAATGGGGCAAAGTTTGAAGCTTAATGTCTCCGGCAT